>NW_008353342.1:929739-940695 GCF_000622305.1 Nannospalax galili
GTGGCCACTAGGTGGTATCGTGTAGATTTCTAGTATATCTAAAATAAACTTATGACAACTATTTTAAATTATTCTAAAGTTATATGACAGTTAAGAAAATTCCATATTTTCTTCATGACAGCATATTTTTTTCTAATAATGACTCTCCTTGTATTTAAATATCTTGAAAACTTTAATTTTACATATTATTTGACAATCTATGATTTGTAACAACATTCCTTTAATTATCACATCTGCTTTCTTACCACAGGTGAAAAAAAAATCTCATTATTGGGAAAAAAGGCTTGCCAAAGAGCTTCAAGACATTATTAAGCTATCATATTTGAAGGAGAAATATAAACAACAATCTATCACAATAATACAGGGTTCCAAATGATAATTAAACAGTGTAAGAATTTCTATATATAGTCACAAGTAGTATGTGATTTTTGCTATGCCCACTGTGCTGTGTATTGATGAGGATGCCCTTTGAAAAATTAAAATGTCATAAAACGACAATGGACCAAACAGTAGGATCCATAGTTCAGTATTGCATAGCATGTGAATGCTGGAGAAGAAATTCTGTGAGCTGTTCTTAGGATCACAAGATTTTCCTCACTAAAGCAATTATACAAGACACAACAGACTTGGTTCTGTCCGAACCTGCCCAGCACAGTTCTCATGGACACACAGTGCAGATGTTCATCAGAGCTCAGAGGTGAGGCAAGGAGACAATGACGGAAGGCCAACAGGCTCACTCTAAGGTTACAGTTTAATGCATTTAGCAGAACTGCGCTCCTGACCCCTGGCTTGGGAAGGCCCCAGGAGATGAAGACAGCCGCCAGTATAAAGGACATGTTTAGGTGTCAGAACAGAGTAGACACTGTGACCTTTTACTTAAGTATCCATGAAATTTACACATTTTATATAGCCTCTGAGCTTTAGGTGCCCCATTAATAAACTCTATTCAAGAAGCACTTGTCAAACATTGTATATAAACATGTTTATATATAAATGTACATATAAACATATTTTTTAGATATAAACATGTTTAAACATTATATAAGACAAATGATTCTCTAATTGGGTGTCCCATGAATATTCCTAAAACAATGCATGTTTCGTGTTTATGATGTTCATGTTCTGTTCATGCTCACGACCAGTTACTTCACACTGATTTCAGAGGATCATGCCTCTTTCATCCAGGCTTTGTGTAGTCCCTGTACACACTGAATCTGTACTGGTCTTTAAGTTTCTTTAAATCAACAAACACCTTAAAAGCATCAGGTCAGGTGATAGGAGGCTCACATCTTCTGCCTTTTACTCTTGCTTTCTTGAGCTGTTGTGCACTGAGGCTCCCTCCAGACTGCATGAACAGGGAATGCATGGCAGAAATAGTGTGAAAAGAGCAACTGAAGATGGCTGATACAGTCCCCAGTTACTACCATCATACACAGCAGCCTTGTGGGGCTACCAACTGATGAAGGAGCATGGTCAGCATCACGGAGCACAGAAACAATCCAAGCAGCTGAGGTCAGCAGTCTATAGAAGCAGGACTAAACTAGTACTGTGTGTTTTAATCCACACAGTTCTGCAGTAGCTTATGAAACAGTACTAGTTCACTGGCAGGCTTAACTGATATAGAAAAATTTTTGATCCCCATTTCACCCATAAATAGAGCGGAGAGGCACACAAGCGTGATTTTTTAGCTCATACACACAATGTACAGGATGCAGAGACTCTACCCCAAGGTATCCCAGTGTTAAAGCCCACCATGTGGTCATTATAGGAAACAGTCCCTCTAGTCTCGAGAGGAGAGACTATCTTTCCTTTCTCTTGAAATAACAAGCACCAATTCCCAGCTTGGGATCATTCCATCTATCCAGTTGTATTTGTAGAATCTGACCCAAATCATCCCTACTTGAGTTCTTATTGAACCTGACTCTAATGAAATCAACTCAGTAACATAAAGGGCATAGAGGAGCTCTATGTAGTCTTTAAATCTGAAACTTGGTATTAAGAAGAGAAACCCTCTATAAAAGAGAAGGTTAGATGGATACATTCTGTTTTTAATGTACACTTTTTTTTGGATTTTGGCCCCACGAATACTTCCTACCTTCTTTTTTTTCAACAACTCATCATTCCTTTTGGGGGGATTCCCTCAAACCAACTGGAAAGTGTCAGAAATAAGACCTGATAAGCAGTTCTCCTGCCTCCTCCACCCAGTAAGAAAACATTAACTCATGCTGAGGTAAACAAACACTTTGTTCCCCTGAATGTGAGGTGCAGTGGTGAGAATCCAGTAATTCGGTAGTTACACCTGTACTGCCAGACTGACATATCCAGTCTCCCAGTCATGAAGCCCTCTGCTTCTGTTGGTTGCTTCAGACTTCCCTGAAGCCTCAAGATCCATCCATGGCTCCTAATACCTTAGTAGCCAACCTCTCTCTTCCTTCGCTGTCCCTCTTCCAAGGCCAGCAAACAAAGAGGCCATAGCTAACCTGCTGTGCTTCAAAAGCCTAGAAGTGTGCACCCAGATCAATGAACAATTAAGTGCATATAAATTTTTCATAAAACATGCTATTCCTGAGGTTACGATACACTAAGGAATTCAGAACTGTTTGACTAAAGATGAACTTAAATCAGAAGTCACAGCGTTAGCATAATTCTGTTAAAATCTTACAATCTTACAAACACACTAGAAAACATCTTAAATAAAAAAATAAAATATCAAGAACTTAATTTACTATAATATTATAAAAAGGATATTTAAAAGGACTTTAGGAAATCTGTTAATATAAAATCTCACCTCAGAAGGTTAAGAAAAACAGACACCTATGGGAAATAACTGTAAAATTAAAAGTCAACAGCATATCTGAAGAAAAATTCTCCCAAATTTTATTTTGCCATATATTTCTACACTTGATTTGGAAATGGTGGTTTTATATTATTAATTTTAATTTAATTTATTATCAGTGTATAATGTGTGTATTTGAATGCGTGTGTGTTTGTGTGTGCATCAGAGAGAGAGAGAGACAGACAGACAGACAGACAGACAGAGACAGAGAGAGAGAAACATGGTAAGGTTTGCAGATAGAGATCAGAGGATAACTTTCTGGAGCTGATTCTTCCATTGTGGATTCCAGGTAACACACGCTGGTTGTCAGGCTTGTGCAGCAAATGTCTTTACCCACTGACCCATCTTTCCATTCCAAAATGGTGGCTTTAAAAAGTAATGATAAACAAATTCTTTATATTCCTTTTAAAAATATTTTATTTGTTATGTTTATTTTTTATGTGTATGAATATATTGCTTGCATGTATGTGACTGCACCCGTGTCATACAATGCCCACAGAGGTTAGAGGATATTATTGGCTCCTCTGGAACTGGAGTTATAGGCAGTTACTAGCTTCCAAGTAGGTGCTGGGACTTGAACCCAGATCTTTCGTAAGAGCAGCGAGTGAGCTTAACCACTGAGGCAGCTCTCCAGTAACCTCTCTATGTTCTTCACACTCACCTATGTATTTTGATGTTTTCAAAAATGGATGTTCCCAAAAGAATTACTGCTTCTTAAATTTACTGCTTCTTACAACAGGAAATCTGCCTTTCATCATCAAACAATTATCGACATTTCAAAACAGAGATTTTTAAACTTATCCCTATTAAATTCTGCATGATAAAGTGAAATTTTGTCCCTTCATTACTGATATTTTCACATTAATTTCATTTAATTTGAAGTGACAAATAGGAATTAGAGAACATTGCAAAGTCTGATAATATTTAAACCAGTTTTTCACCACAGGCTTGCCAAATGTAAACCAAGATGGCTGAGCTGGCAGACACGTCAGCAAAATGAAACTGCTAGGGAACATGCCTGCAAAGAACAAATACTATTTCTAAAAATCTATACACTTATGGAAACACCAAAAATGTAAATTCTGACAAATATGTGTGAGGAAGAGTGTCTCTGGATGATTTTTAAATTATGAGGATCCAACTGTAGGGACTCTAAAACATTCTGAAACTATAAAAAAATCATGCAGTTTTCAGTAAAATGTAGAAAGTCAAAAGTCAGAATAGAGTGGCCATACAGGTTCAATGCGTTAAATATTAAAAATGTTCTAAAATGGCAGGTCAAACGGAATGGGAAGATTTGAAATTCACCAAATTGGCTTAAGCAGGAACTGTTGATTACAACTGTGCATGGATAAATTTCAAAGGAATTCAAGATCAAAAAGATTGAACAAATGAAGGAACTAGAGAAATATTTGCTGAAAATATTTATTTTTGGAATTGGTTTATCTTTTTAAAAGCACACATAGGCACATTTTTTTAAAAGTAGCTCAACTATAGAGCACAGGAAAATGAAAAGGTATCGCTAACACTAAAGAAGTTTACTATTAAATAGTTTCATACATCATTAAGATAGTCACGGCATCTTAAATATAAGAAAAGGATGCAGATGATCCTTCCCCACACAATGCACACAAGAATGCATGTTCACAAATGTGAATGCTGTCAATTAATTTTTTTTAAAAAAAATAAGCAGATTGAGCCTCAATAGATTTCAGAAAAATAAAATTTAAAGTAAATGGCTTATTCTCATCAAATTGTGAAAGATGCATGTAACAATGTACAACACTGATAAGGAATTGCTGCTGGAAATACCCTGAGTTCTAGCAAAAGAAAAACGTGACATAATTTTAAAACAAATTCATCAGTTTGCATTAGGAGCCCTAAATTAGCCAGGCATGGTGGTACACATATTTAATTCCAGTACTTAGGCCTCAGAGGTGGGAAGATCAGAATTTCATCAGCATGGTGGATCAGAGGCCAGACCAGACCATGTCAGAATGAAACAGACAAAACAAAATAAATACATAAATAGAATGGAAAATTATTATTATATTCTGCCATCCTACATCTACTTTATCCAAAGGCTATGACTGAGAACACATCCAGAGATGTATAGTCAACACTGCTGTATGAAGAAACAGCCTTGCTAAGCCGGCTAGTTACACCATTCATCCCAATGCGTACACTCATATTTTTATACACTTACATGATTGGCCAAGCACCAACAAAACTTGGCTTTAGAATATTTTTTTCCTCTCATCAGCAGCCCAAGATCATTAGTAGTCAATCTCATTTCTGTTCTTTCCCATACTCCTACATAAGCTACCCTAAAATATACCAACATACAGTCTTTCCCTATAATCTTTCCTCAAATAGAAACTATGAACGGAGAAAATAATTGTGCATATGTGGGGTGTGTGTGTGTGTGTGTCACAATGTAGTCTCTATTCCCATTGTTTTGCATGTGACTATCTAGTTCTTCTTGCAGCACTCATTCAAAATAACTTATTTTTTCCCCTTTAATTGTTCTAAAAATCTTAGAGAAAATCAGCTAAGCACTTAACATTTTCACCTGGCTTATATCACTTAAAATAATAACCTATCGATTTATTCTTAGTGTCACAAATGATAGAATTTATTTCTCTTGTTAAGGGTGAATGCCATTCCTTCTGTGTATGAACCACATTTTCTGTTTGCATTCATGGGTGTAGGAGCAGACTGAATCCGTATTTTGGCCATTGTGAAACGTGATGCAATGAACCGAGAACCAAAGCAGTGTCTCTGCCCAGCTCATGTAATCTCTCAATGTAAACCCAGCAGGTAGGTTGCTGGGATATACAGCCTCTCTACTCTTAATTTTTACTACTTTGGGACTGTTTTTCATATGATTATGCTAATTTACGTCTCCACAGCATTGTGCCAGTGCTCTTTTTCTACATATAGTTACCCCAGCTTTATTTTCTCTTGGTAACAGTCATTGCAACAGCTCTCTAGTAATACCTCATATTGGTTTTAATTGTATTTGGCTTTGATTAGTGCCAATGAACATTTTTTGATTTATGTGTTGTCTATTGTAGCTCCTTGACTTTTTGTTACTGAGTCATGTGAGTCTCTTATACACATACACTAATACTCTGTCAAATATCTAGTTTGCAAACATTTTCTCCTACTCTTTAAGTGATCTATTTGCTGAACTGGTTGGTTTCTTTGGTATGAACTTATCCCATGAATTTATTTTCAGTTTTTTATGTGAGCTTTTAGAATCAGTTTCAAGGCTTTATTGCCCAGGCCAATGTCATGGACTTTTCTTTTGTTTTCTTCTACTTTTACAGCTTCAAGTCCTAAGTGTAAGTAGCTCCATCATTTTCAGTTTTCACACACAGTATGGGATAAGGGTTTAATTCAACCTTCTGTACATTGATATCCAGTTGTCCTGATAGAATTTATTAAAAGCCTCCATTCTACTGTATCTTCTGGGTGCATGTGTTGACTATCGACTTACCGGACATGTGTGGGTTTTATCTGGGATTGCGATCTGTCATATTGCAACATGTATCGATTTTTCATGTTGAAATCACACAATGGTTAGATAACTATAATTTTGGAGGAACAAGTGCTAGTAAGTCCTGTTTTGCCTTGGCTGGCATCAGTCTCATTAATTAATCAATTAATCAATTAATTGATTAATTAATGTTTAACCATTTCTCAGTAGTTATTCTTGGACTTAAAATATACTTCAAAATTGATTGCAGGTTTACATGACTTATTTCCTTGAAATGCAATAACTCCATTCCTCCAGTCTTTTATTACTTTAATGCACATTACAGCTGTTTAAATTTCAAACCAGCACAGAGTCATTTTCTATCATGTTATATTGGTGCTATGTATTTTAGAGAACTTGAGAGAATAAAAAATGAACTATGATACACTTGAAAATACTTTACATTAACTTTGAAATTCACCCACTCTGATTTTCTTAGTTTGTTACTATGGATTGTGATAGCATCACAAAATTCCCTTTTGCCCAAACACCTTTCCCACCCATCTCCTCTGTACTATTACTGTCAAACACATTAATTATATATTACGTTATAGGCCCAGCATTATAATCATACATTATAGTTTACATAAATTTAAAAATAATTAAGGAGGGGGGCAGCTTCTTTCCTGGGTAAGTTTGGAATGAGCCCTTCACTTCCCCAGCCTGGTTCACCCTCCCAGCTCCCTCACCCTGTGTCTCCTCCTAGCACGGGCATTGGCCCATTACTTCTCTTGGCACCCTTGACCTCTGGACTGACCTCTTGGCCCAGGCTCCCCACTGCTTCCTGAGCCTTTGGACCCAGAACAACTCAGTTCCTAGGTCTAGTCCCCAGGAGTTCATGGGTACTGTTCCCTCCCTCACATCACCTTTACATTTTTGAGTGGCACAGCCACCAGCTTCCTGGGGCCATATTCTTTCATGGGTAAATTCTGCTGTGCCTACTGCACCTTGACTCCCCCAGCCTGGTTCACCCTCCCAGCTCCCCCACCCTGTCTGTCCTCCTAGTGTGGGCACTGGCCCATTTCCTCTTTTGGCATCCCAGGACCCTGGACTGCCCTCTTGGCCCAGGCTCTGCACTACTTCCTGATCCTTTGCACCCAGACCAACCCAAATCCTCCCTCTAGTCCCCAGGAACCCTTGAATCCTGTTTCCTCCCCCACCTCGCCTTTACATGCCTGAGACAGGCCATGGTCACAGACTAGCCCAGCCTCCAACTTGTTGTGGCCAGCATCTTTCCTGGAGGGATCCAGACCTGCAGGACAGAAGCCATCTGACCCTCCAATACAAAACCAAAGGAGAGACTCTGAAGCCTAGACCAACTAGCTCTTCATGCCCAACAGGTAAAACACAAAGGCACATAAAGTTTACAAAAAGCTCAACAAAGAATGGCCTGAGTTTCACATAAGAACAGAAACTACAAAAGAAATCCACATGTCAAAGTCACAATGGAAAAACTAATAACATGAAAATCCCAAATAATATGTCCCCACCAAGTTCTCTAGAGGAGTACAATGAGAATCCCCTAGAGATAACATAGGAGATGGAATTCAAAAGAACAATTATAAACGTGATGAAAGAATTCAGTGAATTTAAAGAACAAACAAACATGAAAATCAAAGAACTGAAGGAAGATAGGGAAAAACTTCTGAATGAATTCAGAAAAGAGTTAAAAATATTGAAGAATACTCAGGCTGAAATGAAGAAGGAAGTGAAACAGTTCATACGCCCATTAGAAATAACAGGAGAAAGCCTCACCAATAGGATGAATGAAATGGAAAACAGAATATCAAGACTGGAAAACAAAGTGGACAAATTAGACCACTCAAGCAAAGATTATGAAAAATTTAAGAAAACACAAGAATGGAATATACAGGAATTGTGTGACACCATAAAAAGACCAAACGTACACGTCATAGGCACAGAAGAAGGAGAAGAATCTCAGGATATCGGTATGGACCATATCGTCAACAGGATTGTAGAAGAAAATGGCCCCAAATTAAAGAAAGACATGCTCATACAAATACAGGAAGCATACAGAACACCAAACAGACAGGACCAGAAAAGAAACTCTCCACGGCACATCATAGTGAAAACACTAAACATACAGAACAAAGAAAGCATGCCAAAAGCTGCAAAAGTAAAACAAGTCACTGACCTCTCAGTGAAGACCGTGAAAGCCAGAAGAGCCTGGACCAAAGTATTCCCAGTTCTAAATGACCACAGATGCCAACCCAGCCAAAATTTCTATTATGGTTGAAGGGGAAAGAAAAATCTTCTATGACATAAATAGGCTGAAGGAATTCTTGTCCACAAAACCAGCCCTTCAGAGAGTTCTTGAAGCAATACAAAGAGCTGAAGAAAGGAACGACTATACCCAAGGGGTAACAGAAAGAAACTTAACAAAGGTATAATTGGAAATGCATAGCTACACCGAGAATGTGAACAGAAATCAAAATGACAATAATAAATACACATCTTTCATTAATAAGTTTAAATATCAATGGACTGAACTACTCAGGCAAAAGACACAGACTAGTTGAATGGATTAAGAAACAAAACCCATCTTTCTGTCGTCACCAAGAAACCCAAATCACTTTCAAGGAACAGGCACTACCTTAAGGTGAAAGGCTGGAAAAAAAAATATTCCAAACAAATTGTACTAAGAAAAAAGCAGGAGTTGTGATTATAAATAGACTTCAAACTAAAACTAATCAGAAGAGATAAAGAGGGCCACTTCACTCTGATCAAAGGAAGAATTGACCAAGAAGATATTACAATCACGAACATATATTCACCAAACTCTGGTGCATCTAACTTCATAAAAACAGTACTACAGGACTTTAAGACCCAGATTAATCCCAACTCATTAATAGTAGGGGACTTCAATATCCCACTGTCTCCATTAAATAGGTCAATGGGACAGAGAATCAACAGAGAGACATCCAAATTACACAATACTGTACATCAAATGGACCAAACAGACATCTACCAAATAGTCTACCCACTCTACAGTATAAAGTATACTTTCTATTCAGCTCCCCATGGAACTTTCCCCAAAACTGACTACATACTGGGGCACAAATCAACCCTCAAGAAATACAAAAAGATTGAAATAATTCCATGCATTATATCAGACTACAATGCAATAAAACTTAAAATCAACACCGGAAGAATCCCCAGTAACCACGTGAACACATGGAGATTAAACAACACACTCTTGAATGATGAATGGGTCAAAGGAGAAATTAAGAAGGAAATAAAAGTATTCCTTTAACCAAATGAAAAGGACAATACATCACAACAAAACCTCTGAGACATGTTGAAAGCTGTCCTTATAGGGAAGTTTATAGCTCTAAGTGCCTACATTCAAAAACCAGAAAGAATAAGTCACTTAACATTGCAACTCAAGAGACTTGAAAAGCAACAGCAAATGAAACCCAAACACAGAAGACAAGAAAAAATAACAAAAATCAGGGCAGAAATTAATGAAATTGAAACAAAGAAAACAATACAAAGGTCAATGAATCCAAGAGCTGATTCTTTGAAAAGAAAAGCAAGATTGACAGACCGCTAGCCCAGTTAACTGAAAGAAAGAAAGAAAGAAAGAAAGAAAGAAAGAAAGAAAGAAAGAAAGAAAGAACCTCCAAATCAACAAAATCAGAGGTGAAAGGGGAAACATCACAACAGACACCAAAAATATCCAGAGTATAATAAAAACCTATATGCTACTAAATTTGAAAACCTAAAAGAAATGGACAGGTATCCAAAAGCACGGGAACTACCAAACTAAACCAAGAAGAGATCAACAGCTTAAACAGACCCACAACACATAAGAAAATTGAGACAGTAATACAAAACCTCCCAACTGAAAAAAACCCCAGGACCAGATGGATTTACAGCAGAATTATACCATACATTTAAAGAAGATCTATATCCAATGCTACTTAATTCATTCAAAAAGATAGAAATGGAGGGAAGGGAGCACTTCTAAATTCCTTCTATGAAGCCAGTATCACCCTAATACCAAAGCCAGGAAAAGATACAACCAAAAAAGAAAACTATAGACCTATATCCTTAATGAACGTAGATGCAAAAATTCTCAACAAGATACTTGCAAACCACATACAGACACACATCAAAAAGATCATCCACCATGATCAAGTTGGCTTTTTTTCAGAGATGCAGGGAGGGGTCAATATACATAAGTCAACAAATGTCATAAATCATATAAATGGACTCAAAGACAACAACCACATGGTCATCTCAACAGATGCAGAGAAGGCCTTTGACAAAATTCAACATGCATATATTCTCAAAGCCCTCAAGGGAATTGGACTGGAGGGAACATACCTCAATAAAGTTAAAGCCACATACAACAAACCCACAGCCAACATCATTCTAAATGAGAAAAATTGGAAGCATTCCTCAAGGGAATTGGACTGGAGGGAACATACCTCAATAAAGTTAAAGCCATATACAACAAACCCACAGCCAACATCATTCTAAATGAGAAAAACTGGAAACATTCCCATTAAAATAAGGAACCAGACAAGGCTATCCACTATCTGCACTTCTCTTT
>NW_008353342.1:941335-952479 GCF_000622305.1 Nannospalax galili
TAAAATATCTTGGAATAAACCTGACCAAAGACATCAAAGATCTCTACAATGAAAAAGTTAAATCTTGAAAGAGATTGAGGAAGACACCAGAAGATGGAAGGACCTCCCATGCTCATGGATTGGAAGAATTAATATTGTGAAAAAAATGACCATCCTACCAAAAGCCATTTATAGTTTTAATGCCATGCCAATCAAAATTCCCATGACATTCTTCACAGAATTGAAAAAAAAATCCTAAGTTTCATATGGAAGCACAAAAGACCCTGGATAGCCAAAGCAACCTGGAACAACACTAAGAGCAATGCTGGGGGGATTACTATACAAGATTTTTAAGCTGTATTGCAGAGCTATAGTTATTAAAACAACATGGTTCTGGCACAAAATTAGACCCGCAGATCAATGGAACAAAACTGAAGACCCAAGTATGAGCACATGCAATTTCAGTCACCTGATATTTGAAAAAGGAGCCAAGAACATTCATTGGAGAAAAGACAGCATGTTCAGCAAACAGTGCTGTCAAAACTGGATCCCCACCCATAGAAGAATGAAACTAAACCCCTATCTTTCACCTTGCACAAAAGTCAACTCCAAATGGATCAAAGACCTCAATGTGATGCCTGTAACTCTGAAACTGTTAGAAGAAAACATTGGCAATAACCTATAAGCTATAGGTGTAAGAAAGGATTCTCTTAATCAGATATCTATTGCTCAAGAAAGAAGGTCAAGAGTTAACAAATGGGACATCATTAAACTAAAAAGCTTCTGTATATCAGAAGAAACAGCCAAGGAAAGGAGGAGAAAACCCACAGAATGGGAGAAAATCTTCACCAGCTACACGTCTGATAGAGGTTTAAAATCTAGAATGTATAATGAACTAAAAAAACAAAGAATCAAGCAAAAAGTAACTCAATTAGAAGATTAGCTAAGGAACTGAACAGAGTTCTCAAAAGAAGGAAAAAAAAAACGTTTAAGAAACATATTAAAGTGTTCAACATCATTAGTAATTAGGGAAATGTAAATTAAAACCACATTAAGATTTCATCTTATCCCAGTTGACTGGCTAAAATCAAGAGAACAAATGATACAAAATGTTGGAGAGGATGTGGGGAAAGGGGGACACTCACCCACTGCTGGTGCGGCTGTAAACTTGTTCAACCCCTATGGAAAGCAGTGTGGAGAACTCTTAAAAAACTCCCGTGAACCTACCATTTGACCCAGTTATACCACTCCTTGGCAAATACCCAAGGAGCTCATCCCATTGCATAGACACTTGTACATCCAAGTTTGTTGCTGCTCTTTTCACAATAGCTAAGAGATGGAAGCAACCTAAGTGTTCCTCAATTGACGAGTGGATAATGAAAATGTGGTTCATTTATATGATGGAGTTTCACTCAGCAGTAAAGAAAGATGAAATCAAGAAATTTGGAGGTAAATGGATGGAACTAGAAACTTTTATTCTTGGTGAAGTAACACAGACTTAGAAAAACAAACTACGTATGTTCTACCTCATATGTAGAGCCTAGCACCCAAATCCTTATAAATGATTATGTATCCAAACATAACTACCGAACCTAGGATAATGAAAAGGAACCAGGGAGGTAAAGGAAAAGAATTAACCTGAAAGAGAAGAACAGTAGGAAACAGGTATAAATAAGGGAGATATGGATAAAAATGGGGTTATTTTAATGGTGGGGGGGGAGGGTTGTACAAGGAACCTTGGGGATAAAGGGAAAGAAGGAGATCATGAGAGGAGAGTCCATAGGAGAGAGATAAATAATGACTAGCTAGTTAAAAAAAAACAGAGGGAACCATATTATTCCATCAACCTACTGATAAGTTTTACATACAACTAGCTCAAGTAACATATGTCTAGTCAAGGTTTATTGGAGAATGTTTGGCTTTTGCCCAAGGTTTATCTACATAGCACATGGTAATTAAAACTACCAGGCTGGTAGAACTAATCTTCTTGGATGTTTAACAGCCATACTTTGAGGCTTATACCAATCTGGTCAGAGGGACTTAAAGGGCAGTTTTTGCTCCTTGCCCTCCAAGGTCAGCCAAGTTCCATGGGATTATGGAGCATCTCTCAAAATGTCCTGTAACTGTGGTGAGTCACCTGTCCTCTTGTTCAGGGAGGTCATGGAGACCCCACCAGATGGACTTGAACTAGTGTCCAGTCTACAAAGAGGAGGGTAAACAAAGAGGAAACATTTCCCCCATGCTTCCAAGTGAAGCCAGCCATGGTTGAGTAGGGCCTTTGACTTATCTTCACATAGATGGAACTGGTAAAAGAAAGGAGCCAGGGGCTCATCCCAAGCCCATGTGACCCTGAGGAACAGATCCTCAAACAACCATAAGAGTAAAAATAAATTGGTTTATCTGGGCCAACTGTATGGTCTTACACACCCAAAAGTAAATAACCAAAGATTAAAGTGATCAGTATGTTTCCTTAAGAGTCCATGTGTATAGCTAAAGGCTACATAACAAGAAACAATGCCAGACAGGAGATACCTTCTTCTGAGTTATTGGCCAGGGTGGCTCATGAGACTCCCAGACAGTAATGCAGCATAGAACTGTGAAAATGAACAGCAGACTCCAATCTTGTCTAAGGGAATGTTGGCAACTGATTGCTGGTATATGAGGAAAGCTGATCTTCCTAAAACAAGGAACTGTAGATAGGCTGAGTAGATTCAGCAGTTGGACTACCAGTGGGGAATGGCTGGGGGCACTAATAACATAGTGGACACTAACAGGGATGGCAGAGCATAGGGGCTCCAATGTGGGGGGAGGCTATGGACTGGTGCCATTTGAGATTCAGGTATAAAGATGAGTAAGATTGTGTGGGATGTTCTGTATGAAATACATACAAAAAATCAATAAATAAAAAAGCTTAAAAAACAATGATCAAACAACAACACTAATATCAAAATCTAAAAGAAATGAAAACAATAATTAATGAGAAGAAACTTGAAATTCTAGTCTTTTGAGATTGTGATAGGGTATCATTTTGCATCCATTCCTTCCTTCCTTCCTTTTTTTGTCTTTTTCTTCTCCCTCCTTTCTCCCCCTCTTCCTCCTTCTCTTCCTTCCCTCTCTCCACCTATTCTCCCTCCCCTCTCTCTTCCCCCTCTGCTCCCCCCTCCTCTGTAGCCTGAATTGGAAGGCATAATAGCAACTACTGGACCCTATCAGTGTATTGATTACTTTTTGTTGTTGTGATGGAGTGCCATGACCAAGGGAACTTATAGAAGGAAGAGTTTCCTTGGTTTATGGTTCCAGAAATGTGGTTCCATCATAGTGGGGGAGACATGGGAGGTGGAGACTGAGAAGATGGCTGAGGGCTCACATCTTCAAGTATGCACAGGAAGCAAACAGAGGCAGGCTGAAAGTGAGCAAGCCTCTGAACGCTTAAAGCCCACCCCCAGTGACATGCTCAGTCCAGCATGGCCTCACCTCCTAAAGGTTCCATGGCCCTCCCCAAACAGCACTATCAACAGAGCTGAGTATTCAATACTGGAGTCTATGGGGACATTCCTCATTCAAACCGCCAGAATCATATTTTTGTTCATTGTTCAATAACTTCATCTTAATTTTAAAAAATATAATAATTTTATTATATTCTCTGAGAATTTTGTATATGTATATACTATATTTCATCATATTTATCCACATCTCTAATTCCTCCTGGATCCTCGTTAACATCTTATGAACTTTATATCTTCTTTACGCTTTTTATTATTTTTAAGAGTTAGTTTTACTGTATGGATGAGTCTCGTTCCATGGTTTTCACTCATCATTTTGAATATATCTTCTCACTGCCTTTGGGCCTCCTTGATTTTTGATGAAATGGCAGATGTAGATCTGCCTAGATCACCGTTGATGTGGTGAATAGGCTTTCCTTTGCTGCTTCCAAGTGCTCTCTAGCTTCTCTTTTGGTATCTTGGCTATGATGTGCTTCTGGGTCTCTGATGACGTGCATGTGGAACTCTGATGACGTGCGTGTGGAACTCTGATGACGTGCGTGTGGAACTCTGATGACGTGCATGTGGAACTCTGATGATGTGCGTGTGGCTCTCTGACCGGTGGCAACATTGCTTGCAGTTCATCGATCTTACATTAGTAGAATACTGTTTTATCCTCACGCTTGGGAACTTTGTAGATTTATTTATCAATCCCCTTTCTCTTTCCTTCTCATTATTGTAGTTGCAACGTGCATGTTAGCAAGCTTCACTGCACCTCACTCCATTTTTTACCGTGTTGTTAATTTTGCTTCATTATGATTTTTCTTCTTTACTGATTGAGAATTTAAGACATGCATATGTTTTGATCAAGTCCATCCCTGTTCCTTCCATACAGTTCCTCCTCTTCACCACCACTGCGCCCCTCCCCCTAATTTCTTGTGTTCTATTTTATTATTTTTTTTTAATCCATGAAATCCACTTAAGACTGCTAGTGTGTGTATGGCCTAAAGCCATCTACTGGAGCATGGATGACCTCTCACAGACTGGATCCCTGAGGAAAACTAACTCTCCCTCTCCTAGCAGTTCCTCAGCTAGGGGCTGTGTTTTCTGCCCTCTCCCCCTTGATGAGATTTTGTCTGTCTTGATCTTGTGCTGGTTGTTCATGCAGTCGTAGTCATTGTCAGTTCATATGTGTAATTTCCATTTTGTATCAAGAAAATATTTTTCCCTGAAGTGATCCACTATCTCTGATTACTACAATATTTCTAACCGCTCCTCTTCTGGCTATTCCTGAGCGTTTGGAGGTGAGGGCATCATAGAAATGTCTCAATTAAGGCTTACCTCAGTAATTTCCTATTCTCTGCATTTGACTAGCTGTGAATCTCTGAAATAATTGCCATAAACAAACTAACACACAAATGAACAAAACTATTTCTCTGATGAGGGTTGAGAGATGCACTAATCTATGGGTATAAAGATAAATGTTTAGGACTTGGTTAATACTATCCATTTAGCAGAATAATAAAGGTTTTCCTATGGAGCCTATGAACTACCTAGCTTTGGGAACTTGACTGCAGGGATGGTGTGAGGGATGAGTTCTGCCTTGTGGAGCAGGTCTTAAATCCAATCAGAAAGTGTTTGGTTACTCTCATCATGATCATGCCACTATTGTACCAGTGGGCATAGTGTTCCAGGCCAGTTGCTATTGGTAGCAAGGTTCATAGCTGTGTAACACTGATTACTTTTCTTCCCCATTAGCATACATAGCACTTTCCAGCACTATGAAGATGAGTCAATAGGGATGAAGTTTCCAAGTTAGTAGCACTTTCGTTTTCCATGCATCATGACTCAAGTGTTTGGTGCCTTCATCATCAGGATGGTATCATCAACTTCTGGAAGGTAACCAAATCAATGACAATAGCCTGTCACATGGGGAATTTATGGGACCGCATTGACTAATAACTTCAAAAGAGATAACCTATTCCTGGCACTGAGCATGAAATTATAAACTCTGTGGGTTAATGGATTGAGCCAGCAATAATCATTCTGCTTGAGATAACCCAGATCTAGAAAGACAAACATATGTTCTTTCTCATATGTGGATGCTAACTTTGAATATTTAGATACCTGTGTTTAAACTGGAGTACCCACAGAAGTCAGGAAACCAGTAAGGGGCCATGAGGAGACTTTTAATAGAGTGGAGATAAAAAGCAAATGGCATGAAGGAGGATAGGGACTAAATGATTAAACAATGTTAATTGTGGGCTAGAGAGACAGGTCAGCAGTTAAGAAAACTTGGTGCTCTCCCAGAGGACCCAGTTCGGTTTTTAGTACCCACATGGCAGCTAAAAGTGTCTATAACTCCCATTCCAGGGGAGTCAAGGGCTTCTTCTGGCCTCTGTGGACATTGAGTGCATGTGGCACACTTATATACATGCAGGCAAAATATTCATAAACATAAAAAGAAGTGTTAATTGGGGTGGGGATGGGAGGGCAGGGGCAGGGAGGACAAGGTAAAGGAAGGAAGATGGGGAAGGAAAACACACAATAAAGATCTGAAAAAGCCAAATGGACATCTACTACCGTAGAACCTTCCTAAAATATACACATATACATCTATAAAAATAGTTTAAAAAGTTATTACCCCTACAACAGGGGTAATGCCTCTCCCAGATACCATATGCTATCAAATAAAAATCCAAGTTCTTCATTATTTTGAATGACTTTTCTTCAGATAGTGTACTTTATTGCTCTATCTTCAAATTCACTGATTCTACTACCATCTCAATTCTCCCACCATCATTATAATATTTTTTTTCTTTCAGCTACTTTAATTTACAACTTTTGAGTTTGCATTTGAGTTTTCAAATACTTTTCTTTGATATTCTCTATTTGATACAGTAACGTTTTTATCATTTCAGGCATGGCTTTCTCTGTTTATAAAACCTTATTTATAATAGCTACTGAAGTGCTTGTCTACTATCTTCAAATCCCAAATCTATTTCTTTGTTTTGGGGTTATACTTTTCTGTTTCCTGCTTGTCTCAAGAACTTTTGGTGTAGGAAAATCCTCAGTTATGTGCTGTGGGAACTCCAGATGCTCATTTTCCTCAGGAAGTGCTACTTTTCTCGCTTTGGTCATCTGTTTATTATTTTAGTGATTTTTCTGAACTAATTCTGCAAAGCCTATTTTCCTATAATGTGCAGTCATATTTCCTGGATCATATACCCCCACCCTGTGTTTTGATGTAACATTTTTATTGCACATGAGTCACTTAGAATGCAGTCTTCGGCACGAGCAGACTTCCAGGTTCCATCATAGTTATATGGTTTTCTACCCTGACTTCCTTAGGCCTCACCCTTGAATCTATACTTTTTGTTTATTTAGTATCTGGCATGGGTTGTATTTAACTTATGATGCCTGTAAGCTCCTGCTCTTTTTTGGGTGATAAGTGATTGGGAGGGCATTTTCCTTATTTGTCTCTGGTTGCTCTCACCTGACTAATTTCTTTAATACAAAACTGGGATGAGTGGATGCTGGTACAAATGACAAATACAATTCATGACATGACAAGTTTAATTCATGCAATGACTTAGGACATTTTGTTTTCTTTGTGGGTGTTTTGTTGTTTTGTTTTGTTTCGAATAAGGTCTTTCTATATAGACATCTTTTTACCTTAACATCCTGAGGGCTGGAATTACATGTCCACACTTCTATAACCCGGGTAAACTTTCGTTAATGAATGCTTTTCCATTCATGTTTTGTACTTATGAAAATACCCACAATCATTTTTGAATTCACTTTCATCTAATAAATCATTACTAAATTGGGATAGTCCCATGGTTTCCTTCGGTAATCATTTTGAGAAAAAATTTTAAGCATGTTTAAATACTTGTTATTAAAGATCAGTGTGTGAATTTGGCCATTATTAATGAGTTCAATTTTCAACTACTTGATTTTTATTTTTAAAATTAGAAAACAAAGGTCTGAGGTTAAAAAGTTTATGAATCAAACAATCTGAAGGTAAACACTGTGGCTTCAGCTCTGCTTTTACCAGACTCCAGGGATTATGTGCCAATCACTGCAATGTATTTCCTCATGATAGCATCACTTACAACAGCAAAACTTGGACTAAGCTATTCCTGTAGTTCTTAGGTGGTGATTATATACAGAAATCACTATATCATAATAAAATAATTAATATATCCTAGATACTCTCCATTAAGCATAAGATCAAAATGGTACAAACTATCAAAGATGCCCATTTTGGACATTATTGATAAGCACTAATAAATATTGCTACAAGATTTTGCTGGGCATGAATTATAAGTGAGAGTGTTGTCTTCCTCCAACTAATAACTATTATAAAATAATTTAACCAGTATTTCTATCTGTATAAATTAAGCATACATTTTTCTACCATTTAATAATCATTCTAAACAGCAAACATGTATATATCCTACCATTTTATGACATTTTCACTTTGGTGCATAGTGGTCTCTTAAGCAGGATTCACTATCTAAGAGAAAAGATCTATTAATTTCAAATAAAAATATCTTTTGTCACTGGGCATGGTGGTACATGCCTTTAGTCCCAGCACTTGGGAGGCAGAGGTAGGCAGATCTCTGTGAGTTCAAGGCCAGCCTGGTTTACATAATGAGTTCCCGGCCAGTTGGGGTTATAGGGAGACCCAGTCTCAAAAAGACCAAATATATATCTTCTCATGTCATAGTTGTTGACAACAGTGTTCCTGGAAGGCACCACAGGGAAGTTCCTCTAGAGCTTATTTGCAATCAAGGAAGACAGGCCTTTGAGATAATATTGATGTTTTCAATGTTAACCATTTCCAAAAGGGATTTCTTTTTTTAAAAGATTATTTAAAGGACATTTATTGAAATTCTATGCATTTTGGCTTTTATTCCTATGAGATAGGAATTGCATTCTCTATCTTACTCTTTAATGTAACATAAAAAAAAAAAACAAAGACAACCAAAAGCAAAGCACAGAGCATTATACCTGGAACGACGCACAGACAGGAGGTGTTGCAAAGGTGATCTTTATTAGACTGAGCTCTGGGGTCCTTAGCCTGAACCAACTTAATTAAGCATTTACTAGCTTTGTGACATGGACAACTTCCGTGACTTCTCACTGCTCTGCTTTTCTCCTTTGTGAAATGAAGACAAGCATGGTATCCGTCTCAGGATTGTGGTGAGGATGAAATCAAGATACTTTATACTGAGTGCTTAGCAAAGTATTTACTATCTTTGACCCTCAAAAATAATATTTTTCTATATTATTAAATGAAGTCCAATTCTATGTCTAAGTAAAATAATTGAAGATAAGCTAAAAATATCTATCAGAAGGAAGCAATTTGATATGGGATTAAACTAAAAGCTATAAAAATGAGAGAAAAATACATGTTAGTAATGTGGCTACTATTATTTTGGGAGGCAGGAAATTATAAATATCTCTATTTCACACATAATTATTGTTGGGAAGAGTTTTGTTCAACAAATACAATAGTTTCTTCTGTAGTTTCAAGAGAGCAATAATTTAACACGTGGTCACCCTGGAAGGTGGCAACTGTCCATGTGGAGAGCTGTGGTGGTCTCTATCCACTGGGGTCCCCTTTAGGTATTCTGACCCTCAATACTCTTCATTAATTTTATCTATAATGCTACCCAGAATAAAAGGAAAACTACAACACAAAGAGAATGTGGGTCTGTGAGCAGTACTAAATTATATTCTGTTTGGTTGAATCTCTGTTTCCATGCAAATGAAAAAAATGTGTATTTAACATACCCCATGTTTGATTTTCTTTATATTTGCAATAATAAAAATAATCAACAGATACTCATTTTCTTAAAATAATTTCTCAAAATTAGAAATTTTCAGCCAATAATCTTTTCTTATTAAGAATCCATGCTATTTCAATTTTTATTTATGTATTAATTTATTATTTTTTATCTTTATGTCTGTTGCCTGCATGTATGTAAGTGCCCTCACTCATGATGCCTGCAGAGCCAGAAGATGGCATTGGGTCCCCTTGGACTGGGGTCAGATGTGGGTGGGTGGTGGAAACCGAACCCTGGTCGTCTGGAAGAGCAGCTAGTGCTCTTAACCACTGAGCCATCTCTCCTGCCCCAAAATCCATGATCTTAAAAAAAGAGAAAAATATGGACACAAATGACAGAAACAACAAACATCATTATACAATGATTCTTTGCTAGAATAAAGGTTTTTTGGAGCGGGATGCTCATCCAAATGCACCCATTACTTCACGAGATTGCTCTCCTGAACATGTTGTTCTTCATGCTGAGATTTTCATGAACTCAGCAGATTCTCTTCTGCAACCTAGTAAACTTGATTGAGAAATTCCAAACAGTTTTGTTGTTGTTAGGGCTGTTTTTAAGCTGGATGCTTAAGGATACTAGATAATTTTATAAACTCCCTATGTTAACATATGTCTAATCATGGTCTTTTAACAAAAAATATCCTTCAACCTTTCAGCTGAAGTATAATTAAATGGATAAAGATTTAAAGAGTAACCCCAAATCCAAATATACTGATAAAGAAATCAGTGTAAGAAATTATCTAGTGTGTGGTACTTGCACAGTTTTATAAAAATTAATGATTGATATATAGTTTTTCTCAAGAAATCTATACTGTAAATTGCAGCCCCATTTTTGCCTTTTTTGTTCATATCCTAAAATTCACACAAAAAATACCATAAATGTAATGACCAGTTTCTGGTCATCAAATTAGAAGTCTTACAGGAATTCCAAGCTACCCATCATATATTCTGTCTCTTACATCATCTTAAGACCTTTATTTTTCATAGTTCTCAATAAGAATCTCCTGGCATGTTTCATTTCTAACCTCAATGTTTCCCTCAACCATCAGATTCATTGCTGTGTTCAAATGTGTTAGAGAACATGTTAGCCACATAGTTGGAACTAGTGTGACGCTGGTGTTAACACTATGCCCATTGGTCCCAAGAGATCATTTGAAAGCCCATGAAGAAGTTTCACAAATTTCCAAGACTGAGAAGAATCCTCAGAGATACTTAGAGATATAAATTCCAAAGCCTCATTCAAATCCCTTGCTTCTGTAAAATGCTTCCTTTCCCTTTACACTGCAAGTCCTTCATATTCTATCATAAAGAACTTTTCCTGGGTATGGGTAGATAGCTCAGGCATTAAGAGCATTGACAGCTCTTGCAAAGGGCCCAGGTTCAAATCCCAGCACCCATTATGGAAGCTAATAACCATGTATAACTCCAGTTCTAGGGGATCTGATGCCTTCTTCTGTCCTACATGGACATTGCACAACAAGGGTGCACTTACATATATGGAAGCATAACACTCATGCATGTAAAATAAAAATAAATAACTCAAAAAATTAAAAAAGGAACTTTTCTAACATTCTATACACAAATGACTTAAGAATTTTTACTCTGACTTGGAAATCTATACAGGAAGTGTACAGAGTGACTTGTGGTGTTTAGACTTTTGATTTTAGGAATAACAGTTTCCTAAACCTACATCCTAGTGGTAACAGGCCCTATAAAAGGCAAACTTCCTTTACATCTCAAACTTCTCTCTCATATACATATGTATATAAATATATATGAGAGAGAATATATATACATATATTATATATTCCATATATATATATATATAT
>NW_008353342.1:952490-967802 GCF_000622305.1 Nannospalax galili
CAAAAAACCACAAGGTTTTAGACACAATGTTGCAATATGTGAAGGTTTAATCAAGGAGGCAAATTAGCAGCTCCCTTCAGACTCAGTCCTCAAGAATGACTATGCCCTCAATCAAAGCAGTTAATAGCCTCCAAGACAATTAAGCCTGAGCTACTTACCCTTCCAACGAGTTCAGACAGACACAAGGTTTGGAAAGACCATGGTAGGGAAGTTATCAATTTCTGGCTCTTTGTATTTAATTAACCCTAAATAGCAGAGTGAATTTGGGGTCTGCAATGGAGAAATTATTTGGGAAACTGGCCAAGCCAGGGTAAATAGAAACCTCACAGACTGCCATGAAGACTTGCCTTGGAACGACAGAGTTACATCACAGGTCGGGTCAATGAGAGTAAACTAGGCACTTCTGGACATCCTGCCATCTGCACAGACAGTTGAGCAGAACAATCCATAGGAGTGCCATCTGGGCTGGCATACAGCATCCAGCACTTATATGTATTGAGTAAAGGGAATATCAAATGGAGAATACAATTCAAGAGTAGAATGTTACATTTTTTTAGTTTCTTTCCACTTTAACTTTTATGAGGTCTCTCATGTATGTATGGAGAGAGAGACAGAGAGAGAGAGAGAGAGAGAGAGAGAGAGAGACTATTTATTTTATACCTTCATAAAGTGTTCTCATAAAGCGTTGTGCCCATAATCCCCTCAGAATATTTTTCAAATAATCTAACAGGCTATCAGGAGGAAAGGGGAGTCACTGCTAGGTGTTGACTGCATATTAGCTTTCTGAGTATTTTTCTAAGGTTTTCTTCCATGTAATCCTCACTTTTTCCAAGAAGGCTGCTCACATCACAGATTAATGCGTTACTGAAAGGCACTCAGGCACTCAATTGACAAATGCTTAATCTGGAACACATATGACACTGCTGCTAACATTCTGCTTTTTGGAGGCCAGAGATCTTTTCAAAGTCCCAGGAGAAATCTCACAAACTTCTGTGACTGAGAAGAACCCTCAACGCTACTTAAAAATACAAACTCAAAAGCTTCACTCAGTTCTAAGTCTACAAGGAAGAGCCCTGGGGCAGCTCTGTGCTTAGTGAAAAATCTAGGCCATTGCTGTTCTTTTCGGGGTTTGGAAAACATCATTACAGAGCACAGGGTTCAGTGCTCTGAACTTTTGTCTATTTCTTTCTAATAAGCAATTATCTCAGTTCAAACAATTTGAAAGAAACAGAAACCTAGAAGAATAAACTTGTATTATTTGCATGCATAAAGTTAATTGTTTGTTTTTAGGGAAACAGAAGGTAGATCACTAAAAAAAAAAACTCAGAATTTCCAAAACAAAATATATGCTGGAAATTATTTAAGGCAGATAATACAGATTGATTTTTACATTCTCAGAATACATTCCAAAATATTTTAATGCCAAAATGTCAATATGTAAATATGCTTTTTGTAAAATGAAAGACAGATATGAGTTGATACTTAGGAAATAGAATGAATAGAATCACACAAACAACAAATCCTTGGAGTCAGAAGACACCAGTCTGTGTCCAGAGCAAATCACTTACCTCCTCAGGGTCTTAGTGCCTCTGTCCACCTAATGTGAACATGGAGTAACACTGTCTTTATGGGTTGATAGATTTAAAATTGTAAATTTGACAAATGGCCCATAAATGATCTCTTATACCAAGCTTTACAAATGTGTGACTTTTCCTATTATGATAGCCACCGAAGTTGCCAAGTCTGTACATCAAGGAGTACTTTCTGACTACGACACAGGGACAGGGCATTTACAAGATCAATGATCCTACCCACCTGTAAAGCCTAATAAACAATAATAACTATCCCAGAAAACTGTTTCTATAGATGCAGTAGTGACACTTTTATCTTGGGGGTAATCTACAGCAATCTAATTGGAATTAAGGCCTGTTCAATGGGAGGAAATTCATGTGTGGTACTAAAAACATCGCCAAACACACACACACGGAGAGATCATAGATTCTAGAGAAAAACTACTTTTGCCACATTCCTAAACCAATGTAATTTCTTACTTTATTCTAAATATGCATCATTATATATACAGGAAAGTGTACCTTTCATCCCTCATCAAAGAATGTTCTTTTTGCAACAAGTGGAGACTATTACAGAGTTCCAGAACTGGTCAGATGCAGAGAATAAATGTCTGTGAGATACTTAACCCTAAGTGGCACACCTTCAGCACAAGCTCTACACATACAATGAATGCATCTCCTAACTCTCACAGAGAAGTTTCCTTATGCAGCAGATAATGATTAACACAGAAACATGTAATTGGCCAGTGTTTAGAGTACAAGAGGCCATGATGAGCTTATCCATGAATAGGACAGATATTTCAAGCCTCCGCCTTCCAAGGCACGGGGATCACTGCAGAAGAGGAAATACATAGCTTGTAAATGCCAGAGGGGTTGAATGACCACAAGGAAGCAAAGTTTCCCAGACAGCTTGTCAGTTACTTATATGAACTCTCACCAATGGTGACAATATGCACAAGGCCTAAGCAAACTCAAACAAGACAAGGAGAAGTGGGTGAGAAATCCCAACCCAATTTAAGGAACTTTTGGCAATTGATTTCTGTTTGGAGGGGGAAAGATTGTTTTACAGGGATAGGACTCTTGGCAGGACCAGTGGATGGACCCACAATGAAGGACATTGTTGGACACAAATAATGCTCTCTCTCTCTCTCTCTCTCTCTCTCTCTCTCTCTCTCTCCATGATTATCTTAAAGTTGGCAGGAGGGCAGTGGATGGAATATAGATAAGATACAGGATGTAAATAGCATCAAACTATATTGCATGAAAATTGTGGCCTGAGAGTGCCTGGATCTGGCCTCCATGAGGTGGTGAGCATTCCAAATTGTGCCGTGCCCCTCCCCACATTGGGACCAAGTGTGGCTCCTCCTACGTCTCCAGAGATACATTTATCTGTCCTTCAGTAGGGCCACAGACCTCCGCAGACTTCCTGAGAGTGCCTGGATCTGGCCTCTGGGTGGTGGTGAGCTTTCCAAATCACATCATGCATATACTCCTACATTGGCACCAACTGCAGTCCATCTCACCACCCCAGGGCTAGGCTTCTCTGCCCTTTATTTGGGTCCCAAACATTAGGAGGAACCCTAAGACTACCTGACTGGCATCTGACTTTGGCCTCTGCTGGAGCTCCTGAGTACCTGGACTGAAGCCATCTGGTTCTTCCAATACAAAATGAAAAAGAGAAGAAGAAGCTTAGCCCAATCAGCTTTACATACCCAACAAGAAAACAACGAAGGCACACCAATAATACGAACAGGAGGCAACATCAACTCAACTAAGGAAGGTTTGAGCTTCATATCAGAATCACAAATAACAAAAGATGTCCACCAGCCAAAGAACAATGGGAAAATAATAATAGGGAAAAACAAAATAATATTTTCCTACCAAATAGCACCAGTCCTATAGAAGAGTCCTACAATGAAAAGCCCCTAAAGATACCCCATAACACAGAATTTAAAAGAACAATCTTAAAAATGATCAAAGAATTCAATGAATCTAAAGAACATATAAGCAAACAAATCAAAGAACTAAAAGAAGACAGGGATAAACTTCTGAATAAATTCACAAAAAAGACAGAAATATTGAAGAAAATTTAGACTGAAATGAAGAAGGAAGTGAAAAACTCAGTAAGTCAATTTGAAATAGCAGGAGAAAGCCTCACCTGTAGAAGGAATGAAATGGAAAACAGAATATCAACACTGGAGGATAAAGTTGAAGAACTGAATCATTCAAACAAAGATTATGAATTTTTTTAAAAAAAAAACAGGAATGGAATATGCAGGAAATGTGGAACACCATGAAAAGACCAAATTTGCACACGATAGGCATAGAAGAAGGAGGACAATTTCAGGTTAATTGTATTGTCCAGGTCTTAAACAGGATTGTAGAAGAAAATTCCCCCAAATTAAGGAAAAACATCCCCATACAAATATAGGAAGTATGTAGAACACCAAATAGACAGGACCAGAAAAGAAATTCCCCAAATGTACAGAATGAAGAGAGGATACTGAAAGCTGCCAAAGGAAAACAAGTCACATACAAAGGAAAACCCATCAGGATTACAGCTGACTTTTCAGTGCAAACTATGAAAGCCAGAAGAGCCTGGACCAAAGTATTCCCAGTTCTAAATGACCACAGATGCCAACCCAGGTTACTTTATCCAGCAAAAATGTCTGTTGCAGTTGAAGGAGAAAGAAATATCTTCCATGACACCAATAGACTGAAAGAATACATGTCCACAAAACCATCTAATCAAAGATTGCTTGAAGCAATACAAAGAATGGAAAAAAGGAACAACTATACCCCAGGGGCAACAGAGAGAAACTAAATGAAGGTACAATTGTGTAAACACAAAATTAGATCAAGAATGCATGCGGAAATTAAAACAACGTCAACCAGTGCACAGCTTTCAATCATAACTTTACATATCAATGGACTGAACTCCCCAAGCAAAAGGCACAGGCTAGTTGAATGGATTAAGGAATAAAATCCATCCTTTTGTTGTCTGCAAGACACTCTTCTCATATTCAAGAGGTACAATTGTGGAAACACAAAATTAGATCAAGAATGCATGCAGAAATTAAAACAACGTCAACCAGTGCACATCTTTCAATCATAACTTTACATATCAATGGACTGAACTCCCCAAGCAAAAGGCACAGGCTAGTTGAATGGATTAAGGAATAAAATCCATCCTTTTGTTGTCTGCAAGACACTCTTCTCATATTCAAGGACAGGCACTACCTAAAGGTGAAGGTATGGAAAAGAATATTCTGAGCAAATGGCACTAAGAAACAAACAGGGGTTGCAATTCTAAAATCTGACAAAATAGGCTTCAAACTGAAATTAATCAGAAGAGATGAAGAGGGTCACTTCATTCTGGTCAAAGGAACAATTGACCAAGAAGCTATTACAGTCATGAACATATATTCACCAAACTCCAGTGCACCCAATTGCATAAAAACAGTATTACAGTACTTTAAGACACACATTAACTTAAACTTGGTAATAGTAGGGAACTTAATACCCCATTGCCTCCATTAGACAAGTCAATCAGACAAAGAACAAAAAGACACATGAATTAAATGATACCATACATCAAATAGACCTAACAGACATTTATCGAATATTCCTCCCAAGCACCAAAGAATACACTTTCTACTCAACAGCCCATGTAAGCTTCTCTAAAGTTGACCACACACTGAGGCACATAACAAACCTCAAAAAGTACAAAAAAATGAAAAAAACACCATGCATTCTATCAGACCACACACAATAAGCTTAAAACTAACATCAAAAGAAGCCCTAGGAACTACAGGAACTCATGGAGACTAAACACCACACTCCTGAATGATGAATGGGTCAAAGAACAAATTAACAAAGAAATGAAAGTATTCCTGGATATTAATGCAAATAAGAATATAACACAACAAAACTTCTGAAACACTTTAAAAGTAGTCCTAAGAGAAAGGTTTATAGGTCAAAGTGTCTGCACTAAAAAATATCAGAAAGAACAAGCATAAATAAATGAATTAACATTGCAACTCAAGACTCTGTAAAGGCAATAGTTAAGAGATGGAAGCAACCTAAGTGTCCCTCATCTGATGAGTGGATAATGAAAATGTGGTTCATTTATACGATGGAGTTTTACTCAGCAGTAAAGAAAGATGAAGAAATTGCAGGGAAATGTCTGGAACTAGAAATTGTTTTACTAAGTGAAATAACACAGACTCAGAAAAAAAAATGTATTCCATTGTCTCTCATTTGTGAACACTGCCAGACAGGAGAAACCTTTTGAGTGGTTGGCCACGGTGGTCCAACAGACTTCCAAAATTACACAGGCTATTCCCAGAGCCCTTGATTGCCTCCCAGAACTTGAAGGTAAGAGCTAATTGATGAAGACAGGTCATACTTCAGACATGGGATTTGGGGCAATGGAGCTGGAACTGACCTGGAAGCCACTTTCCCTCAAGGCTAGCTCTCATAGTTTTGGAGAGAACTACATAAGCTGCTAAGGGATAACATCAATCAATGGTCCGACCCCAGCTTCAAAGCCTAATAACTACAACAGTGATTGACACAGTAAATGACATTGGTACAGGAGTGGCACTTTCATCTTGGGAGTAATCAACAGCTACCTAATTGAATGTAAACCCACTCAGTGGAGGAATCCCATGTGTAGTACTGTAAACCTAGCCAAATATACATATCTGGAGAGGTCATAGATCTTAGAGAAAACCCCAAGGTTGCTACATCCCTAGACAAATGTAGCTTCTTATTATGTGCAAAATATGGCTCCTTAAATTACAGATGAGTATCCCAGTCACCATCCATCAAAGGACCTTCTTTTTCAAGAGACAGAGATTATTTCAGAGTTCCAGAACTGGTCACACAGAGAGATTATCTGCCTAAGCCTAAGTGGCACACCTATGATGCAACCTCTACGCCTAAGGCTCACGGAACGTAGAACAAGAGATGAAGAGAACATTAATACATCTTTCAACTCTCATCAATGAAGCTCCCTCATGCAACAGAGGACCAGGAACACAAAAGGTCACAAATGGCCAAAACATAGAGAATAAGAGTCTATAGAGTGTGGGTCCTTGGACAGGACTCCTATATTAAATTCACCCACCCTGGGTTGAATGGTCCCTAGGGCTCAGGGACCATTGAGGAAGTGGGGGTGGAAAGATTGTAAGAGCCAGGGAAGAGGTACATCACCATATAGAAACAGAGCCCTACAAGATCCTGGAACCTTTTCATATGAACCCACAGCAGTAGTGTCAGCATGCACAAGACTTGTGCAAATTCAAGAAGACAAAACCCAGCACAGCACTGTGGAAATGGACAAAAGGCATCAAAGAATTTTAGTCAAAGAATTAATGGGAGTTGATTACTGCTTGGGGAGGAAGAACTGATCTTCTTAAAGGGAGGGACTCTAGATAGGCTGACAGTCTCAGTAAATGCAGTTGTACTGAGGGACATCTGTGGACACTAACTTGACATAATAGGCCTTAAAACAAATGCTAGAATGTATGAATTCCAGGGATGAGACTATGAGCATTTGCCAATGAGGAAGGGGGTGTAATGTTATTAAGATGTTCTGTATGAAATACCCAAAAATTTCAATAAAATTAAAAAAAAAATTATCCCCAGATGGCTTTCAAATTTAGATATTCCTGCCTCATCCTCCGTGTATTTAGGATCACAGGCCTGCAGCAGCAGATCCAGTTTCTATCTCTCTTTGTCCTGTGGTACAGGCGTGCAAGACAAGGTTCTACCCCTGTTTCAGGCCAGCCTCTTAGTCTATCTCTTATTTCATCATGTGAAGTGGGGTTTGAGGGAGATTTTCTCTGTGGTTCAGGCTGCTCTTGAATTCATTATCCCTCTGCTTTAGACTCCCAAGAACCTGGATATGGAGAATGTTCACGAACCTCAGACTTCCTTATTCCATTTAAAACCCTGTTCCTAGTATCAAACAAATATGAAATAAGTTGTTAAAAAAGGAAAGTCGCAAAAATTCAATAAAAATTTTAAATTAGTGAAAGAAGGCAGAAGCTGTGTGGTTTCACTTGAGAAGCTCGATGGCCTCGGCGTGAGACTCTCTCCCTTTGTAAAAACAAGTCTTTAAAGATTAAGATCTACAAATCCTCTTAAACAGAAGAATATAGAAAATAGGTTTTGATGTTCCTAAATATCTCTTCTGTGTGTCCGCAATGCAGGTCTGTTGTTCATTGGTACTTCCGTTCACTTTCAGCAGAGACGATCATAGCAAATCCATAGACCTTGACAAGCATTGTGTGAGTGAGTTCTTAAGAAATGTCTAGGGAAAGCTTGGGTGTCAGGAACATAGAAAGTACATTTCATTCTGCTACAGTTTTCTTTTGCATTATTAATCGCTTTATTTAGCATATGAAATAATGGAATTCACTATGACATTTTCATGCATGTGTCTCATTGTACTTTTCATAGTCACTGCCAGTTCTGAGGTGTTTTCCATATTCAAACAGGGCTGAGACCCACAATACCATAATGGAAATAATTATAATATTGTGTACAATGAGCCAAACTGATCAAGGGTGGAGTTTGTTTGGAGAAAGAATGTGACCCTGAAATCACTTTGCTCATCTTAGAATCGAAGTGAATAAAATTATATAGAAAATGTCTTAGGCAAGCCCTAGGATCTACAAAACAATTTCTCCGAAGTTGTTTACAGTAACTGAGAATGAGCTGATGCACGCTGAATCAGAGTATCTGAGTTGAAACTTTGCTCTGAGCTCATTTTTCTTTGCTTTTGGCTACTTTGCTTTTGAACATTAAGGTTTTAGCCAGGTCTTGCTAGAGGCTGTTCTGAATCTATGGTCCTCACTATCTACCAACTGTGGAGTCAGAAACCCAGGTCTTAATGGTTCTCTAGAAAAGGAGAAGACTGCAAAACACCTCCGGGTTCTGTTTCTGTTTTCTTGTTTTATTTTCCATGCTGGTGACTGAACCCTGGGCCTTCAGCCAACTCAGGAAACAATTTACATTTTCCCTGCTCACCACCACTGCCCTCCTTACATACACCTCATTCTCCTGGTCTCTGACTTAGAACAGTGCGTGTTTATCTGTCTAGTATTTTGATGGTGTGGTTGCCTTAATCACTTTACTCCACCCCTCTCATAAGCTTTCTGATCAGCACAAATGGATGTATTTCTAATAATGTACTTCCTGTTTTGTAATTTTTTTTTATTATTTTGTATATCAGTGTTATGCCTGAGTGTAAGTACACCTGTGTCATGCAATGCTCGCAGAGGTCAGAAGAAGGTGTCAGATCCCCTGGAACTGGAGTTACTGATGGTTGTTAGCTGCTGTGTGGGTGCTGGGAACCTTACCTATGTCTTCTGCAAGAGCAGCCAGTGCTCTTAACTGCTGAGCTATCTTTCCAGCCCCTACATCCTGTTTCTTAAAAAATATATTTTTTCTTATTGATTCTTTGAAAATTTCATACATGTATACAGTGAATTTTGATCGTATCCAACTTCATGTCCTTTTTAAAAATATAACCCACCAAGTCCAAGTAGTGCTGGGTTTAGGTCATCTCCTGAAGCACAGATAGCCTACGATGGGCCAAAGGCTTGATGAAAGTAACTCTCTCTTTCCCAATAGCTATCATATACCAATAGTTATCATATACCAATAGTTATCATATACCAATAGTTATCATATACCAATAGCTATCATATACCAATAGCTATCATATACCAATAGCTATCATATACCAATAGTTATCATATACCAATAGTTATCGTATACCAATAGCTATCGTATACCAATAGCTATCGTATACCAATAGCTATCATATACCAATAGTTATCATATACCAATAGTTATCATATACCAATAGTTATCATATACCAATAGCTCCGCAGTCAGGGGTGGCGTCTTATGAGCCTCTTCCCCATCCTTTTGGAATTTTGACTGACTTGACCTTGCTCAGCTCGTTTTCAGGCAAACACAGGTCCTGTGAGTTCCTGAGTGCATTAGCCAAGGCACATACAGACACTGTTTTACAGTAATCCCCCCAACGTCTGGTTCTTAGAATATTTCTACTCCTTCATTTATGATAGTCTCTGAAACCTTTGAGAAAAGAGTATAATACGGATGCCCCAGTTACAGCTGAGACTTCACAAACACTAATGATTTGCATTGACCAGTTGTGATTCTATGTATTAATTGCTGACACCCATTGTACAGAAAGAAAAAAACCAGCTTCTTTGATGAGAGCTGAAAGCTACACGAATCAATAGATATAAAATTAAGCATTTACATGGCAATTTGATATTATGTCCATTTAGCAAAATAATAGTAGCATGTTCTCCCCCGGGACCTTTGACCTCCCAGCCACGGGTTCTTGGCTAGGTTTACGCTACCAGTACTGTCCTTAAAGCCAGTCTGTAAGTGATGCTGTTCACTCGCCACTCGATGGCTTCAGACAAGTAGCCACAGTACATTTTAGAACTGCAAACTTCTCTCTGTCTCTCTGCCTCTATCTATCTCTGTGTGTGTCTCTCTAAAACTTTTATTTATCTTTAATGCCTCAATTATTTGCTACTACAGAAAATATGGTTACCAAGTTTCGATGGTATCATTAACTTTTATTTGTCTAATAATATTTCTCATAGTACCTGCTGCTGACATAGTGAGATCCCAAGGAAACTTTAAGTGGCTTACGGACATTATCAAAACCAAGACACCTCTCTAGTCCGAAGAATATTTTCTTCTATTTGTCTCATATTGTTTGCCTTTATACAACACATATACTTTCCTTTATTCGCACCAAGAAGACTTGAATTCATTTCAGGATGATACTGCTTTAGCAATTTTTAGGGTGTTGTTTTAGAAAGACTTCTTTTTCAATTCCTGTTAGTGACCCAGTAATTGTTTCCATGGCTTTCTAGTCAAGTGTGAAGTACTCTGATAGCCTGTCAACAAGATGTCAAATACTAGTGGAAAGACTCTATGAGTGTTATTGTGATTGATTGCATATTTGAGTCTTTCTTTTCCCAGAGGCTCCTTGGATACTATATCAAGGAAAACAGGAAGTAGTAGGGAAGCACCTCGGATACTGTCACATCTGTGCTACTATCACCATGGAAATCAGTGAGGAGCAGGAGAAGTACAAACAGGGCTGTTGGAAAGATCACTGGCAGGAGTATGTCGCTAAGATATTTGTGAATTATAGGACTTAACAACGAACTGAACCATATACACAAGTCTCCCTATGGCAACACAGAATTAAGAGTCCTGATTGCTTCCTATTGGTCCTGGTTGGGTGTCGCGATGGGCAGCAACACTTGTAATAGTATGAAGAAGTCGCTGGCATAGGAGAAAAATGAGAGGAAAAACAAAGTAAGATCGATTTCCTATTTGAGAAACTGTATTCAACCTAATAATCATTGTCTTCCACCCCATTCTATGAGTTGATTCAAGTTTATAGCTTGCAATTGGCTAGGTTATAAGGTAATAGTCAAACAGGAGCAAAGATATTGTGCAGAGACATATATGCCCCTTTGATTTCAGACTATTAAAGCAATGATGGCCAAGTATTTAGAATTCTGCTAGGAATCTCATGCCAGAGGAAGGGAAAGGCTGAAGTCCTGATGGCATGGAAGGAAGGACCTTGTCTTCAAGGAGCTCTCGCACAGTTCTGACAATGTATCTCTTACAGCCAGAAGGATGGTGAGTGAGCAATGGCTGTGATGACACCTTGACCAGGAACACTTGGGCATGCAAACCTCCTGCCCTCTATCCAAACCTAACCCTCATAGCAGCACCCCTAGGATGACTCGGGGGTCCCTGCACTGTGTTTGTGTTTCTTCTTGATGCACTTCATGGAATAAATCTCCCTTTCTGCTTTCCACTATCAACTGTCACTTTAATTAGTATACTGAGGATGGGTAGCAGAGTCCAGCTTCTTAGGCCTTCAAGGGCTCAAGCTGTGATCCTAAATTCTTAGTCACTAACAAAATTCCAAGAGAACTTTTGTTTGTTATCGAAAGATAAATATTAGACATGAGTAAGAGAAAAATTAAGCATTTTTCAGTATAGCCACCCTATTAGTGAATTATTTTTTTAAAAGAGCAGAAGTGGATCATGATCCCATGAAGGAGTCAAGTAGGGACTCTCTAAATAATGACTTGGTACTGAATGCAAAGCACAGAAATGGCTGGTCTACCCAAATCACCTCAACACCAACCATCCTTGAGGCCTGTTCACAGACGTCATTCCTTAATTTGAGCAAAAGCTACAAGGTTTTCAATTAAGAAATTTAACAGGAAAAAGTTGTGATTTCTCTCTTCCCTAAAATTTTTGGTAAGCAGTAAATCTTCATATAAAAAACATTTTTTTTTTAGAAAAAATCCTAGGATGTACTTGAAGGAAATGACAAAGGAAATAGGTTTAGACATTTCTCAAGCAAAAGTCTATTTATAACGTCACACAGTAGCCAATACAGATAGCAATCATTTTAACAGCTGGGGGAGCAATAGCTGTGGAAGACCAACTGGGCTTGAAAGGGTTGCACAAGAGATCCTGAGGAAATTCAAAGGACAGAATCAACGTGATCCCTGCCCTGGGGAAGCTTAAAGTTTCACAGAATAAATGGGATGCACAAGGGAAAACATTTCTTATACAAAATAGTTCATGGGAAAGTAACAGTCTCTTCAGAGGGAAATGCACCTTTCAATGGCTGAAAGAAGATATTACCATGACAGAATATGATGAAGGACAGAGTACAATAGTGACACAGTTCAGGGATCATCTTAAAGGAAACAGTGTGGTGCTATGAGACCCTGTACATAAATATAGACAAACAAATCAAACTATCTTAACTCTCTGTTAAAAATAAAGGTGGATATTTCTTCTTTTACTTTAGAATTTACCTTCGACGGCTTATGATTTTCTTTCTTTCAAATCTATTGTCAGCTTTGTAATTCAAAGGACCTGAGAGACATCACTTTGAAAGGTAAACACCAAGAAGCATGTCTTTCCAACTCTTTTTCTGTGTGAGGGAAGAATCAAATGAATTTGGCCCCTAGCTCTGACTTGTGATACTACCTCCTGTCATTAATATATGAGGATTCTGTTCACTTTCTGCATTAAACCAATTAGCTAATATTGATGGTTACCTGGATTATCTAAATTTGTGATGAACACTGTGTGATGGTGTTGTCAAGTCTTATATGTCAAACAAATCTTATTCATTTGTAAAGCATATATATATGTGATGTGTGTGTGTGTGTGTGTGTGTGTTTTGTGAGAAAGAGATATTATCAACTTGGCTGCAGTAAATGCTGAGGCATCTTCCTATCTTCATTGTGTTTTGGGATAATATTTATAAAGCAACTGATGTAATAGTTTAATATAGACTCATCCATAATGCTGCTTTCCGTCTCTGTTTCCTATCATGTGAATAAGACTTCTAGGTTGGGAAAGATCTTGTGCTTTAATTCCAGTTGTCCAACAAATATCTGTTAAGAGCATTGTTGCTTTCCAAACTCTAAAATTTATATTAATTCTGACAAACAGTAGTAGACTAAAACATAATTTTTTAAAAAATGGATTTTCATATCTATTGATTCCTATTTTACTTCTTACATACATCTACATCCTTATTTGAGAAACTTATAGTTTTAAAAAATATTTTATTTTTATTTTATGTGTATTCATGTATTGCCTGCATGTGGGTAAGTGTACCCATGTTGTGCAATGCCCGTGGATAAAAGAGGCTGTCAGATCCCTGGAACTGGAGTTCAAGACCGTTAGCTGCCGTGTGGTTGTTGGGAATCAAACCATGGTCTTCTGCAAGAACAACTAGTGTTCTTAACCATTGAACCATCTCTCCAGCCCCAGGAACTATTATAATTTTAGTGTCATGAATATACATTTGTTAAATAGCCACGCATACACACACACACACACACACACACACACACACACACACACACAAAAGGAATGGGGGGGATGGAAAGGAGGAAAGAAGCAATATTCTGACAGAGCTGAATTCCAGTTCCAAACATTCTATGAATAGATTTAATGGTATTTTTTTGTTTTAATTTTTGTGTTTGCATAGACTTTATCTACTCTTTTTCCCATCGTATAGTTTATATACAAAGTCTCTGCCAAAAACATTTGTGTATTAGAGGCTTGGTCTCTAAGTGGTGGCACGGTTTTGCAAAGTTCTGACAATGCGTTAAGAGGGGAACCAAAATGGACTACGTATATCACTGGGAGGATCACTGGGGCTATCAGCAGCGAGGAGAAATAGCTTGTCCCTCTGGAACTCCAGCTGCCATTCTCTTCTACCCAAGTACAAGCACACAGGATGAAGAACCCATGGACTTAGCCCTCTGAAACCCTGAACTGAAGTCTTTCCTTCCCTTAAAGGGTTTAAGTCAGTTATTTTGGCACAGTTTTGGCACAGTGGTACAAATGTAACTAACACAGAAAGATCAAGCAAAACACAAAACAGTCAAAGCATAGAGGAAATCGGTGCTAGAGAAGCAGGATCGTTGTTTTGAACAAATGTTGACCATCATATTCTGAAGCCTTTGCATCTATGTGGGATGAATTTGGAAGAGCTCAGAAACGGGAGGCAGACAGAGCTTAAAATGTCAGAAACAGAACTTAATGTCTGGGCGTTCAGGACGGTAGGTCAATAAGAACTTGGAGTGTGAAGGCTCACTGGGCCTCAGATGGAAATGGAGACTCTGCTAACAATGGGACTAGAGGCTATTCACAGTACAATCTGGAAAATAATTTGTGTACATTTTGCCTATGCCCCAAGATCTATCTTCCCTCCCTCCCTTCCTCCTTCCCTTCCTCTCTCCCTCTTTTCCTTCCTTTCTTTTTTTCTGGGGGGAGGGAGTCCATTTGAGACATGGTCTCCAAGCTGGCCTGGAACTTGCTATGTAGGCCAGGCTGGTCTCCATCTCATAGAGAACCACTTACCTCTGCCTCCCAGAGTGCTGGGCTTAAAGGCATGTGCCACCATGCTTGACACCCCAAGAACTTTAATGAGGCTAAGTTAAAAAATGGCAAACTACTCTCGTATCCTCAGGCCTCTTGGGGTAAGTCTATAGCACAGCCCTCCGTGCCGGGACTCCCTAAGCCACATTCACCCTTCCATCCCCCCCGCCATTCTATACTCCTAGTGTGGGCCCTGCGCCATTCCTAGGCTTGGGGCCCCAGACACCTGGGGAACCAATACTGCTTCCTGACCCTTCTCACCCAGACCAACTCAGTGCCTTTCTTGTGCCCCAGGAGCACAGCTTCTGGTCCTGGCCCCGCACTCACCTCGCTCTGCTTCCCTGGGCCTGCACCACCGGCTAACTCTCCTAGCCTGCACTACTATCCTCAGGCCTCTTGGGGTAAGTCTATAGTGCAGCTCACCGCGCCTCGATACAACCCAGCTACTCAATCCACTCCCTGGGAAATCTTGGGGCTTCTTCCCGCCCCATCTGCCTTTGCATCCCTGCGTGGCGCGGCCATGGCCAGGGTCTCAGGTCAATCCAACACCCAAGTTCCTGAGGCCAAAAGCATTCTTAGAAGATTCCAGACGTAAGGAGAAAGTCTGAAAACTTCTGATCCACACTGGAATTGGGCCATCGCAGAACTCCTGAAGACAAAATCAATCTGGCCTCGACAATATAAAATCAAAAGAGAGAACCAGAAGCTTAGATGAACCAGCTCTTCATACCCAAAA
>NW_008353342.1:970174-970891 GCF_000622305.1 Nannospalax galili
TTATTCAACTGTTAACAAAAATGAAATTAAGAAATTCACAAGTTAATGGGTGGAACTGGAAACAATCATCCTGAGTCAGGTAACCCAGGACCAGATGGATTTACAGCAGAATTCTATCAGACATTTAAAGAAGATCTGCATCCAACACTACTTAATTAATTCAAAAAAATAGAAATGGAGGGAAAACTTCCAAGTTACTTCTATGAAGCCAGCATAACTCTCATACCAAAGCCTGGTAAAGATATAACCAAAAAACAAAACCATAGACCCATATCCTTAATGAACATAGATGCAAAAATTCTCAACAAGATATTTGCAAACTGCATACAGACACACTTCAAACAGATCATTCACCATGATCAAGTCAGCTTTATCCCAGAGATACAGGGAAGGTTCAATATACGTAAGTCAATAAACATCATAAATCATATAAATGGGCTCAAAGACAAGAACCACATGGTCATCTCAATAGAGGCAGAGAAGACCTCTGACAAAATTCAACATTCATTTATGTTCAAGGTCCTAGAGGGACTTGGACTGGAGGGAACATATCTCAACATAATTAAAGCCGTATATAACAAACTCACAGCCAACATTATTCTAAATGGAGAAATACTGGAAGCATTCCCATTGAAATCAGGAACCAGACAAGGCTGCCCACTATCCCCACTTCTCTTTAACATAGACTTGAAACTCTTGCAAGAGCAATAAGACAAG
>NW_008353342.1:974603-1015394 GCF_000622305.1 Nannospalax galili
GTTTTGCATTCTGCTTTTGTGTTAAATAATAATTCCAAGATGTAAATTATATGTTTCCTACTATAATCAATCTCACTCCCTTTCACATGAGTAATTTTAGTTGCAATGAGTTTTCTTTTAATAAAAAGTTTATCTGAAAAATTAAAAAAAATGGCAAACTAATCTATTTGTTGTAGAAGATTTCAAAGCAGTATAAGCATAGCATTTAGTCATGAATACCGCTGACTGCTTTCAGCAAGAATTAAATCAGGAGCAAAAAGCAAATCAGAAAGTTTTAAAAACCACAATACCCTCCTCTCCCATAAAGGGAATATATTTAAAGTCATGGAACAGGAGGAGAGTGTGGTTATTAAAGAGACTAGGACAATTTGAAAGAAATCAGATACTTCCACCAGGACAATAGGAAAGTTGCCATCATGGCTCTTGGGAAGTGGCAGACCCCACCCATCACAGAATAAAAGGTATAAAGTTTAAAACTCATTTGAAAGACATAGCTTTGAGATTCCTAGTTTGTCTTACACACAAAGGGACACAAAGAGAAGTCTTTTCCTGGGTTCTGCCACCCAGGCACAAGGGGATCACTGCAACTCTGACCACAGGATCCAGACACTGCGTGAGATGACAGTAGACCTTTGGTATCACTCAAATTATGCTCCTATGCACGTGTGCAGAATGCAAAATTTCTGCAGTCATGGATGTTTCCAACAATATTTCAAAGGAAGGCATTGGAGGGCAGGCAATGTGGGCAAAGGTCAAGACAACTTCAGACAGTTCTTATTTTTATTTTATGTGTATGAATGCTTTGCCTGCATGTACATAAGTGTACCCATGAGGTGAAATGCCCATGGAGGCCAGAAAGGCCTTTGGATCCCCTGGATCTGGAGTTTCAACTTGGTTGTTAGCCTTCAGGTAGGTGTTTGGGAGGGAACCCAGGTCTTCTGCAAGAACAGCCAGTGTGCTTAACCCCCCCAACCATCTCTCCAGTCATTCCCACTGAATTCTTGTGATCAATTTACGCAGCCAGTGTAACATGACCCCATTTAGGAGCACTGGATCCTTGAATTAAAATCAGGAATTAAAATCAATGAGATTAAACATAATGTGGAGAAAAAACAATTTTTTTCTTGGCAGAAATAATTTTTATTACAAGAATTGTTTCGCAAACATCTTTCAACATGACTCAGAATTGTCTATTATAGGAAGAAGTCCACGCTGCCCAAGCGCTCTAGACCTGGGATGCAACCTTTCCCCATTCCCCTGATGGTTTTTCTTTTGTCTTTTCATTTGTTTGTAAAGGCAGCAAATATGTAGGACAAAGCATATGATTTGGAATCAACCAGACATTAGTTAGAATGTCAGTAAAAGCCATGTTTGATTGTGGAACCCAAAGAACTCTAATACTTTTCTCATCAGCAAAATGGGAATAATACTAATGCTTAATGCTCAGAATGTTGTGAAGTTCAATCTCACGGTGGGTATTGGTCTTTTCTTCTAGTTTTTAAAAATATTGATTTTTAAGGTAGTGTACAAAATCATTGGTTTCATTAAACCAGGTTCATATCTACTTATGTACTTTGTTTTTACTCTCTATATGAAGCTCTATCCCACATCCCCCTTACATTGGGCTCCTTCCTCCCTCTAAATTTTCTGTGTATGTTTATAGTAGTTAGAAATGGGGCTGATAATGTAGTTCAGTTGAAGAGTGTTTCCCTATAAGGCATAATGCCCTGTGCTCAATAATCAGACCTACAAAAACAAGGTATGGTGGTACACACCTGTCATCCCAGCAGGTGAGCAGCAGAGTCCAGAGTATAAGGAGTTACAGGTCTTTGTCAGCTCCATAGTTGAGATCACCTTCGGTAAATGAGATTATCTCTCTCATTTTGAGAGAGTTCAAAGGAGTTAGCAACACACAGAACTAAGAAAACACTTAGTAAAGATTAACTATTACAACACTTATCAATGCTTATTATTTGATCTTTGGTGCTTAGAAAAACCTCTCATTTTTATACTTCATAGCATTTAGCACATTTTATTGGCACTATTTTTTTTATTTATCTGTATTAATTTAAGAGTCCAATGCTTCCTCAAGTCAGGGACATGCCTACCTTGTACACTGCACCTTCTATACTTAGCACAGCATTCTTTCGTGTTCTGTGAATATTTGTTGAATGAATGAGTTAATAAATCATTCGTTTCCCAGGATTTTTAAATCTGAAGAAGATGCCTTGGATAACAGATCAAGAATTGATATAGTTCAATTGTAAATTACAAATTGGTAAGTGGCTAATACCCTTGGGCTTTATGGGATTAATTATCATAAGTAAGTAGATGTTGAGTACTGATAAAATCCAGTTCTCTAACATGGGGAATCCATTCCGGTCCCCATCTCAGGGAATTCACTCAAGACGAATACCTCTGGAGGCACCACCTATACAGCTCCCCAGTTTCCCTCCCTGAACATGTTTTTATTAGTAGTAACTCTTCTAAAAATCAGTCTGCAAGGACATCAAATTCTGCAGTGATCCACTGAGGACCAGTCGCACACATGTAGCAGCGCATCACTTTTGGCTCCTTCTGAGCACACATGAATAAGCAGCAAAATGAGACCTCAGCTTAGCAATTCTTCAGTAAATGAATGGGAAACCATGCTCTAGGCAGTTATTGATATTACTAAATTGCCCTTGAACATTGTCCATTGGAGCTCAAAGCATACCTTATTTCTTCAAGGCTTGGAATTTTCTTAACTCTCTTTGGGACTTCAGTACTCTATCCCCCCTTGCTTATGAGCCTCAGGCTTTCCATACATGATAATAGCATGCAGGCTACACCAGTCCACCTAACACTGTTTGAAAAAAGTTCACTTTAAAACTACAGCTCCTGGACGTAGATGCACATCTGGACAGAGGAGTGATAAAGCTCAGATAGTTGGGAAACATGTGAATGAGGATAACACTGCCTGTAACAGGAGCTCAGACCGCCTCCTTTTGATCCTCTCACAGTGCACAGCATTGGAATGGGAGGGATTTAAACACCTTGATTAAAACTCCTTTTATAAGATCATCTTGTCTTTGAAAGGAACAAGAGCATGCCATGAAAAATTGCCAAACAGAACAGACTTCTCAGTTGTTTGATGTAAGTAAAAGCAACAGAGGTGACCTACTTACAAGGATGCAGTGTTGAAAGGATAGCTATTTCCATTGGGGTGAAGTTAAATGTGCATTGTTCTATAAGAAAAATTAGCAGAGTGGGAGACGGAGGTTTGCCGCTAATGTGCAAAAACATGAACATTTCTTCATTTAATGGTGGGTTGCGCACTAAATAACTCCTTGAAAATCCCACTGCTCGAAGCCAGCATCTCTAAGCTTTTAGGTTAATGTATTATTCATGCTGCTTGTTTGCACAATACTATTGATCATTCACTGTTGGGCCAAATAGTAAGATGGTATTTATTTCTCAGTATAGCCTCATAGAAAATGCTAGATACACTAAAATGAAATTCTGGAGAGGAGAATACACAGGGCAATTCTTTGGAGAGAGTCAAATATAAATACTTAAATGACTGCTTTATATTAAATGTGCACTGTTTTAATCATCAAGAATCCTATGGGGGAAAGGGACAAACTCATTGGAAGAATGGTTGCCTAGCATCCATGAGGTCCTGGGTTCAATCCCCAGCATTGTATTCACATGTGCGCAGTTTATATACACATGATTTAAAAGATTTAAATTGTAACTCAGATTATAGAATGTTTGGTGATTGATGTCTGCTGGAAGAAGGAGAGATGGTGTCTTACAGGGTTAGGAGTCTTGGTGGACCCAGTGGATGTACCCACACTAAAGGTCATTTAGAGACATGAATCAGACTCAATAAGCCATATATATATATATATGTATATAATGAGAACATTAAATTGGGTGGGTTGCAGTGGGAGGAGGAGGTCAGGATAGGGAAGGGGCTCTAAATGCCATCAAACTATATTGTACCAAATCCCCCAAAATTAAATAAAAATAAAATTTTAAAAAATTAAAAGACAGTCTAAAGTCAAAAAGTAAAATTAAAAAGTGGGGGTTGGGGAGCAGAGCAACGAAAAGTTTTGGCCACTAGAGGTCACTGAAACCAGACTGTGATTAGTATGAAGGTAGTCTACGAATGCAAAAATGCGAAAAAGGGAGATGTTCATCTACAGCCCAACACACAGGGGTGAAACTCCAAGTAAACTCTATCCAGAATATACAAACTACATACACATCAAAAAATCCCGTTCGTAATGGCAGTCAATGAAACTGCAGACTAAAATCTGATAAGGAAAATTAAACCTTCTACGTATAACAGCTAAGTACATCCAACCAAAATAATGGCACTGGGCTTTAAACCTGGCTGTCGATGTGTTTTGCATTTCACAGTGTATGTACAAGAAGTTGACTTCTGAAGCCCCTTAGAATACCTGGGAAGACGCATGTTAATTAGGTGGAAGGGCATTACGATGGGAAGAGGGAGGAGAATACTACTGTGCGAATATACCTGATGCTATCAGTGTGGCCACAAGGGACCAGAAAGTGCTGGGGTATGTATTACAAAGAGTGGTTAGGTGACAAAGAGCTGCTTTTCTTTAGGGCTGTGGCCACTGGCAGGTTCCCTTGCCCCAGTGGATGCCTCTATGTCCATTTACATATGGCCAGCACTAATCGGACTTGGTAAAAGATAAATGGATATATAAAGAAACAAACAAATGAGGAGGACATGAAGTTGGGAGTTGGGAAGGAGATGTGATGGAGGATGCTGGGTAAGTTGGAGAGAGGTTGTGAGGGGTGGAAATCAGCAAGGTGAATTGTATACATGTATGATAGTTCCAGAGATTGATTTTTCTCCATTTTTAAAAAATTATTCATTTTGAAACTTTTACCAATTTTTATAAATTTCATATAATACATATTGACCATATTTAGACCCCCTGCTCTATTCACATCTCCCATTGTCTCCCAGGAGAGTTCTTGCATTCTGTCATATGCGTTAAAGGCTTATCAAGCCAGGTTTTTGTTCCCAAATATCCCTTGGTGTAAGTCTGTCCATTGCAACCTGGTGAGCCTATTTATTCACTCTCTTAAGGACGACCAACTCCCCATCTACCAGTATCAATACTTTTCTTTTTCTTTTTTTATGTATATTTTTATTGATTTTTTGTGGATTTCATATGAAACATTTTAACCATATTTAGATTCCCTATCTGTAACCCCTAGGTAAATTTTTTAAAAGAGTGGCCTTGTTTGGAAGTCATTGCCTTGTGAGCCTAACTCTTAATTTTCTTTTTTACCCTGCAGGATACTTCCTGGGGTTTCGGATGGGGGGGGAAATCACCTTTTTCTAATGGCTTTATGTTTTTACACCCGAGTGATACAGATGTACCACCACTTGGCTTTGAGAAAACACATGCCTGGCTTATTTTCTTAAAGGGGAATCATTTCCATCTGTGAATCTCACTGATTTCAGGGGCAGAAATCCTAGACACAAGGACAGTGGAAACAATGTGCATTTATATTTTTTAAAAATTTATTTATTTATTTATTTTAATTGTACGTGTATGAGTGTCTTGCCTGCAGGTATGCAAATGCACTAAGTGCTTGCAATGCCTGAGGAGGGCAGATGAAGGCATCAGATTCCCTAGAACTGGAGTTATGGATGGCTGTTAGCAGCCACAGGGGTGATGGCGACTGAACCAGGCTACTCTGTAAGGGCAGCCAGTGCTCCTAACCACTGACCCATATCTGCAGTCCTGTATTTTTTTTTATTATTATTTTGCATCTAGAGTTTGTTTGGTATTTTCCTAAAAGGCTTGCTAGCTTCTTTAAACACCAATATGGAATTTAAAATCTCAAGAGAGCTAAGTTGTTACCACTTCTATACTTGATGCTATAGAAAAGGTCTAGTTCTCTATAGACTCAAGTTCCTTGAACATTCAATGGTATCATTGGATTGGATGCTCGTCTATATTTTGTCTAACATTCAACGAATCAATATGAGTCTTCCTTAAGCAGAACATGAGGTTGAACTTTTCTCAGAACTGCTAATGAAAAGTTAGAAAGGGTTTTCATGACAAATAAAATTGTTTTTCCAAACTCTCTCCATGCAAAGATACTAACCAGTCAGAAATTGGATATTTTTGTAAATATATTGATGACAAAACAACATGTTATTGCATTTTTTGCAACCTGATTGGCTGCGGTATCAGAGACCAATCGACATATCTTCAATGAGAAAAATGAAAACCATTGGCGTATCATACACCTTCTATGCCGTGTCAGTCAAAATCAAGATCATCTGAAATGCTCAAGGCCATGCATCAGTAATTCCTCTTGGTTCACACTAAGCATTTGGAGATTATATTTGATGGACCTCTGGGACAAATAATGGACTTGCTAAAGATAACCAGAATAAGTAAGTTTATGGAATAGTGTTATAATTTGAAAGATGTTCTATGGAAAAGACCTTGATTTTGTAGTGAGGAAGGAATCTCTGATATTTCTTATGCTAAAAGAACATTTAAGCCTCTACATTGTGGTGAAAGGGGCGAGAAGATATTGAAAAGGATCGCTCCACCTTCCTTGTCTTCTTTCCTTCCTACTTTCTTCTACATTGTGCTAGTCCACAAAGCAAGTTAATAAATCTTTATTTCACAGAAATTCTGAGCTAAAGTAATGACTTCTGAACTGTAAATTCTGTAATCATTTAATAAACCTATCTAACCATTACAATATTGTAAACCCTAAAAAAATGGGAAATTTGAAAAGGCTGAAATAGCAGTCATTCAAGAAAACATTACTAATTTAACCAATAACTAGAATCATTTTTATAGAATGCTGCCTTCAAAAGTAAACTGCATATGATCTTGTGAGAGGTGGCACGCTGAAATTCTCCATCTTTGCCTCTCCACTCCCCCCGTTTTTGCCAGAAAAATTATTCTGAGAACAATATGTTGTAATGACTTTTCCAACATAGGCATAATATGGACATTCATTTAACCTTGCAACCAAAAAGTTTACTGTTAATAATGTAAGCAAAATCACTGAATCGTGTGCTCCTTTTGTTACCTGGGCACGTGATCTCTCTCCTTCAGGACCCCCCGTCCCATCTTGCCCTCTGAACAACATAGTGAATGAATGTGGGCATGCTTGATTAGAGTATCAAAACAAAGCTCTGAAAGTATCATGTTTCTTATTGAAAACAGTGAGTAAACTGAAGTCTGTATGATATTTTATGGATGAATTTCAGTCTAGGATCAGAGGGCAAGATGCTCTGATAAGAAAAGGCTGGATCCTAGCTTCTATTTCCCAATTCACACTAGAAAGACTTCTTCAGTAAAACCATGAGTGACGCGTGTGAAAGCACAGTTCAGTGAGCCCTCTAAAGGAACAAGTCGTTCTCAGAGTTCAGGCCCACTCTTGGCCTTAAAATGAACACTAACTGTCAAGCTGACTTAGTAATGCCACAACCATACTCAAACTTTCCAATGATTATTAACATAGCTAATGCATACCATGTCAGTCTCTGGAGATGAAATGATGATCTAAATAGTCATTTCCCTCATGTTACATAGGGTAAGTAAGTCAGAAAAGAATATTAATCAAGTAAATAAGCAATAATGAAGAAACCATGCTTATGCCATGTTAGAGAAATCACAGCGTATACAGGACTCTACACAATGTGGATGCCTCTTGCGTCTTCCGGTTGATTATATAGAATTTAGTCCTTGAATATTTGCTGAATTATGTTCACAATGTGTGTGTATGCATTGTGTAACTGGGTCTTAATGAAAACAGTTGAAACTGGAGGAAAAAAAGGCTCAGCCAATTTAAACAATATTTCTAATGCTGGGAGCCTTCTGCATGACCAAGACTTCTGTACCTCAGTGGAAATGAGGCAGTGCACACAGAGCCATACTATAAGACTCCAGACCAAGTCTCCACTCAGGAATTCTAATTCATATTCTCTTCATGAGCTGTAGAATGGAGAAAGAATTCCAGTGATTATGGAAGAGGGAGCAGATGTATAAGATCCAGTAAGGGAAAAATAAAAAACAGTTTCTTTTTCTTTTCCCAGTTAAGAAAGCTATTTTTGTGCACAAATTCTTTATTCTACTATGTTAATAGTGAATTATAGGCAAAGGGTGCTATACTTTGGGAGAAGTAGTATGTGGACACATGTCTCGTTGGTGTAGGAAAGGGAAAATCTAGGTGGAATAAGAACTTCTTCCTATAAACTTCAGGACACACCAGTGGCTGTGCTATTCTTGCTAAGTCCTGTCCAGAGCTGTGCTTGCTCTGATAAGCTACCAAAAAGAGTAACTTCCACATATACTACAATTTATAAGTTCAAGGTATTGAACCCATTTTTATTTTATGTTAAAGTCCAGATTTATCTCTTTCTGACAGCACATCCTTCAGTTCCTTCTGGCTTCTTTCTGCATTACAGTGCAATCGTGAATGTCGAGTTTTGATGTACTCCATGAGGACCCTTCTCTGTATTCCAGGGTCCATGTGGGTATCCCTGATAGGATTGATTGTGGCATAGAAGCATTCTCTACATAAAGATTAACTGCTTCAGCAACTATCCACTTGCAATGGCTGAGGGTGACTCCACATTTCTGACTCCTACTTTAGCAAGCAGTTTCAGTGTTAGCCTAAATTATTTTCTCCATCTCTCTTCGGCTAGTACGTATTCATTTTATTATGGTCTTTTAAGTGTTTGGTTAAAATGTTCCCTTCTGCTATTCTAGTTGAGATTTGAACACAAACTTCAAAAGCCACAAGGAACAGGATGGGCTAAAGTACTTACGTAATTTTTCTGAACCGTAACTCAGAATGAAATATTCTTGTGGTTAAGCAGTAAATCAAAGGCGTCTTGCAAACAAGGGACGGGCTCTGGGCTGTGTTTCCGCCTCTTCTGCTATGAATGTGTCCGCATTGCAAGGCTGTTTTCCAAATTTAATTCTCTCAAAGGTACAGTAAACTTAAAACTAGATCCTGATAAAAGGCTAGAAGTTAAAAGAAACCAGAGGAAGGCATACAAATTATTTTCAGCTCATTTAGCAAGGCCAGAGCGTGAACACAGGGACATTCTTTCTTTTGAAAAGTGAAAAAGCAAGCTTTTACTTAAGCTTGCTCTTGATGGAACACCCTAGGGCTAAGGTTAGAATTTTTGAACTTGTTCTGCAAAAATAAAATGTCTCCATGCTTTCCTGATAAGTAACTCCTTGGTAGGCAGAAAAGGAATTTTTAATTTGTCATTTTCTTATGAAGTGGCTTTGAGCAAGATGAGATATCTATGGAAAACATAAGAATGTTCCATTTGAAAAGAATGAATACAACAAAGCATTTGATTCTGAAAAAAATGTTAAATATTTTATATCTAGGTAATGTATATCTGTACATGAAAGATAAATTTAATTTCACTTAAAATCCTACAGAAGAATAGGCGAGGTGTGAACAATAAAACCCACATCTATTGTCAGAGCACTAAATGCTTGATTGTACTATGTTTAAAGTATGCTTGTGCTTTAAACCTGTAAATGGCTGCCAGCAACATCTGCTCTCTACCAATCCTTAGTGCACAAAGCTAAATAAATCAACCAGCTTCACCAGGATGTCTGCAAGGGAACATGTGGCTACAGCAAAGCAGCTTAGGGGAAAAAAAAAATCTTTTACTTTCCAATACACAGTCACTATAGGACTAATACAAAGTGTAGTGTTATTAACTTAGGCATATTTGTGGTAGATGAAGATTTTGATTTGCCGCATCATTCTATAAAATTTAGTTTTTGAGGACTGTTTCCTTATCAATTTCTTTTCTCCCATGTGGCCTGGTTTGGCAGGTCAAAAATTGGACATTGCTTACTGCTCTGTAGTCTTTGTTTTGTTTATTTATTTACTTATTTATTTTTGACAGGGTCTCCCTAGCCCCAGCCCTCCTGTATGTCACCATGTGGATCAGGCTGGCCTTGACCTCAGAGAGATCAGCCTGACTCTGCCTCCCCAGGGCTGGGATTAAAGCCGAGTGCCACCACACCCACTGCTCTGTAGTCTTGACACAGTTCAGAATATAAAACATCTGTGCTCCTGATGAGTTTATACAGTGAAAAAATGATGGGATTTCCCTCCAGCATGGCTTTCAAATGCATTTTTAAAAGGTATTCCACTTTCTTGGAAAGGACAGCTAACGAATTATTTTTCTTCAAGGTATTGAGCCAGTTTCCACACCAGAGAGTGGTTCATTGTGTCATCCTGTTTGTATTTCAAAGAAGAGTATACAGTATAATGTGTGAAGTTCAATTCTGGATCTTAAATGAGATTTCAGAGCTACTGACTATAGGACATAACACAGTTCTTCCCAGTTGCTTTTTCTTAAGCTTCATAGGAAGATCTGTGCATGTCAGTGTGATGTGTATACTTCTGCGTATACAGGTGCATATGCACGGTGTGTGTGCACACAGGGGCCAGAGATCAACATTGGTGTCTTCCTCCACTTCTCTATCTTACTGTTTTTGATGGAGCTTGTCACTGATCCTGGAATTCAACTAGTTGGGTTGACTGAGCAGTGATCACCAGAGATCTGTCTGAATCTGCTCCTCAGCATTCTGATAACAGAACTGAGCTTTTTACATGGGTGCTAGAGATCCAAACTCAGGTCCTCATCCTTTTGAGGCAAGTACTTTACCAGATGACACACCTCCCTAGCCCCTAGATCATTCTAATGTACATGGTATTTTCCTCCAGATGGGTCTGCTGTGTTTCTAATCTAGCTAGAACCTTGGCAGCTGTACATCTCCTCCCTTCGTTTCTTCCTGCCTCTGCTCTCTCTAAAGCATGCTTTCCCATTCTCATTCTCTGTCTGTAATAGACTTGGAAGTTAGACGTTCTCTAGACCACTAAAATAAAACCTGAATCTCTTAATCTTGCACCATCTCATTGCTTCATATACATGGCTGGAGTCAGGTAGCATGCTTTGATTAAAAGCTTTAAAAAATAGCAGTTTTAAATGGAAAATCCACTGAAACTTTTAAATAAAATATCCCAAAATAATTTTTCAAGCATGAAACATTATTTAAAAAGCTAAAAGCACCACAAAAATCAAGGTCCTGGAGATTTCCTGAAATCTGCTTTGTTCTAATCCAGGATATCATGTTATATCCATTTTAACATATGTCATGGCTTTTTTTTTTCAATTTTAGTAGTATATATGTATTGCACAAGATAATTTCATGATGCCAGTTAATGCATGAAGATGATGTGTTTTGGCAGGTACACTCTTTCCCCTTCCGTCTTCCTGCTGGTGTTCTCCTCTTCCTCAAAGTCTTCCTTCTGCTTTTGCATCGTGTTTTTATTTAGAGTCCAAAAACAAGGGAAATCCTGTGGCAGTTGTCTTTCGGTTCCTGGCTCATTTCACCTCTAACAGTGGTCTCCCTACCCATTCATTTTCCTGTAAATGACATAATTTCATTCTTTATGGTGGAATAAGATTCCGTTATTATGTCTTACATCCCTTATCTTTTTATCTGCTGATGGGCATCTAGGCTATTTCCATAACTTAGCTGTTTTGAATAATGCTGCAATAAACTTTGGTGTGAAAGTATCTCTACTGAATCCACTTAGTGGTGCACATGTCATGTGTGTTTAGGGCTGACTACTTGGGACTGGATAATCCATCATAGAGCTTGTCCCTGAAGAAACTGATTTTCCCTCTCCCAGCAACCATCGATTGCCTGTGATTCTTCACCTAGAGGAGGCACCTTGTGAAATCTCCTCCATTCGTTATTGGCATGTCATTATGTTGTCATTACACAGATATGGCTTAGGTGAGTATATTATTGAGATTTCATAGACACAGTTTCCCTGTCATGTCTAGAAGGTACTGTCTAGCAGCAGGCATCCTTGTTCTCTAACTTGTATTTTTCTGCCCTCTCTTCAGTGATGTTCCTTGAGCCTCAGGTGTAGAACTAATGCAAATGCTATAGAAATCATTGTCGAGAGTGCTAAAAAACTAAACGTTTCGACTCAGCTATATGATCCAGCTAAACCACCTCTGGGCATATGCCAAAAGGAATGGGGATTCCACTACAGAGATACTTACCCACATTTATAACTGTGCTTTTCACAATAGCTAGAATATGGAAACAACCTAAATGTCCTTCAACTGATGAATGGATGATGATAATGTTGTACATATACATAATGGAGTTATGCTCAGCCATAAAGAAAAATGGAATCATGAAATTTTTAGGTAAATGGATGGAACTAGAAAACATAATACTGAGGTAACCCTGACTGCGACAGATGAACACACGTTTCCTCTAATTTGTGGTTTCTAGGTCCAAATTTTAGATGTGAGTATATAATCTGAAATAAACACAAAACAGGACAGTAGAATGGGGTCCTGGGGGTGGGAGGAGGAAGGAGCCCTAGAGAGGGGTCTAGTGGGACACAGGCACAATCAAGCGGGGAAATGGAAATGTGGTGGGAGGGGCTCTAACTGGGGAAGTGAGAGGAAGGTAATACAGGGGGAGAGGGAGGGAGGAGAGATAAAACTAAGGATAAATGAAAAAGCTGTAGGAAAGCAGTATTTTATAAGCTTAACTGAAATTGTGTGTGTGTGTGTGTGTGTGTGTGTGTGTGTGCGTGTGCAAGGCTTTCTAACTTACAAAATTCCTAGAGCCATTCAAGGGAAACCTCTCTTCAGGTGTTTCAAGAGATTCCCAAAACAATACAGTCTATTACCATAGTTGGTCCTTGGTTACTTGTCAGAACTTGAGGCTAAGACCCTATTGCTAAAGACATCATATACATTGAACACAGGACTTGGAGAAATCCAGCTGGAAACAATCTGGAGGCCTCCTCTTGAGGACTAGCCTCACATATCGGAAGGTGCTTTGCAAGTTGCCAAGGGAGAAAACCAATCAACAGTCCTATCAGCTGTAAAGCCTGTGAACCACAACAACGTTCAGCTCAGCAATAGTGGTACCTTCACGCTGAGGATAAACAACAGCTGCCTAACTGGACTGAAGGCTTGTTCAATAGGAGGGGATTCATGCCTGGTACTATTAACTTAGTCAAATACCCATGGCTGGAGAAGATTGAGACCCTAGAGGAGAACCTACTACTGCCACTTCCCTAAACTAATGTCATTTATTATTATATTCTAAATAGTTTTCCTCATATTCACATACAAATGCAGCTCTCAATACTCATCAAAGAGGCTTTTTTTTTTAAAATAAGAGATTGAAAATATCACAAATTTCCACAACTGGTAACAATGCAGAGAGTGAGTGACCACGTAGTGCCCAACTGCAATTGATTCACCTACAAGGTCAAGGAATGGGACTACCAAGTTTGATATGGCATGCCTTTTAATTGACATTTAAAGCGCAGTGCATTTGTGAGTGAATTTTTTTTGTCCAGTATCAATGGAAATTTTAGACATAAAAAATAAAGTTGATACGAAGCTGCATTTTGATTATGTATTTAAAATACCATTTAGCAGAGAGAATGTGTGAACATTATGTGACTACTACTCTGAACTAAATGTGAGCATAAGAAAGCTAAAGGCCTTAGTGTTACCAATGTGAGAGTGTGGACAAGAGCGACCCCTAAGGTTCTTTTAAGAATTCAAGAATCCTTTAAGGCCCTCACTCCGCTTTCATGAATCATTAGTACAATGAACTGTGTTTTGTTTCCCTTTTGTTCTATCATCTTATTCTATCTTTTTGCTTCAGTCATCACAGGCCGATCTGATTTCTATCATTATTATTCATATATGCACATACATAATTATATAGATGCACACACACACACACATATACACACATATTACAGGCCTAGCATGGTTGTGAATGCCTTTAATCCTAGCACTTAAGGGCAAAGGTAAGCAGATCACTGTGAGATCAAGGCTATCCTGGTTTATTTAGTAAGTTCCAGCTCAGTTGTGGCTACAAGGAGACCCTGTCTCAAAAATAATATATATAATATAATTATATATCTATATTCATAGTTTAAAGTCTTCCTGATTCCCTGTCCTTTGGTCAGTAACAAAGCACACCATTGAGCCCATGGGCTCTGTTGTGGTTTCAGTGGTTCACGCACTGGAACACATGATTCCCAGACGGAGGTATTGTTTGATAAGACTGTGGAAACTTTATGAGGTAAAGCCTCTCTGTAGAAAGGGTGAGAATGTGTGAGCAAGCTTAGGAAGTGGGAAACCTCAACACTGAGCACTGGTGCAACCTCAATTCTTGGATCCCCAAATAAAACATATTCTGAAAACTTCTTGTTTTGACTTTTCCATGGAGGAACTAATTCCTTCGGTGAAATCCATCCTTGCACCATGGAGTAAGAGACCAGCGAATTACAGGAATGTATCATTTGTCCACAGTATTAGAAAGTATGTTTTGAAAATAGGTCAACTTGCTCGACATGATCTAAGAGTCAATGAAAGACATTGTAATTTCCTAGAGAAAATATATGTCCCTTCCCTTTGAGTGTAGAAATACTAAAATTAAGGTCATGATAAATAACACACTATGTGTACACAGGGTCCAGAGCAAATAAGGAGGTGAGGACTTAGTGAAATAGGCACCATGGGAATTACATTTAAGTTAGTGTTAAAGTCGAATTTCATAGAGCATAAAGAGAAAATGAAGAACATTCCATACAGAGCAGACAAGATCACATGGACAAGATGAGTGTTCTACATATTTGCGGTTCTCTTTCACAATACTCAGGCTGGTCGCTTAAACAAGGGCTATTTCTCACAGTTTGGGAAGCTGAGCATTTCAACCTTAAGATAATATTGTTCTCTGATGAGGGTAGTTTTATGGTTTGTAGAACACTGTCTTGCTGTCTTTATGTAGTAGAGAGAGTGTGATCTGACTCTTTGTCCTGCTTTGAGATCCCTGATAAGCTGTCATGAGTGCCTTGCCTCTGTGACTGAATTATCTCCCCAGGCTCACTCCTCCCAATACTGTCACATTTGGTGGTCTCATGATTTAATTATACATTTTTTGAGGAGCATAAACAGTTCATAATAATGAATGTTAGAAGGAATGCACTCCTGGGGAAAAATCCTTCTGTTTTCCATGATAACTTTGCAGAAGCAACTATTGTTGCTCTTTCCCATTAGGAGAATTGAGTATTTTTGTATTTTATCTACTTATTAATGAAAATTCTTCAGAAGTTAATTTTCAGCAGTAATATTTTAGATTTGAAAATAACCAGAAGAAAGATTAAACAGGAAGTTTCCTGCTCAGTACAGTTTTAAGAGAGGTTATGCTATAATGAAAAGACAACAGACTGAAGAATTTTAAGTCAGCTGAGTTTGTCTTCAACTACTTTAAGAGTGATGACACTTTTTTCTCATGGTTACAAGAGGCATGCTTCTTTAGGGAGGGGATAGAGATAGGTACTTCCTGTGTCCCCAGATGGACCAGAAACCCTACGTAGACCAAACTTGGCTCCATCTCACAGAGATCCACCTGCCTCTGCCTCCCAAGTGCTGGGACTAAAGGCGTGTGCCACCATACCCAGTACTCAGCATTTACTTTTGAAGAATAGGCAAAGTTGTCTAGGAAAGGCTCAAGTCCTATGGAAGTAGGGAGTCAGAAAAAAAACACAGCATTGTCTTAATAAACAATGAAATGAATTGGCTAAATCACATCCCATTATGAAGAGCCTTGAAAAACAGAATACAGATCCTGCTGCTGACCCTAGGAACACGCAGCAGCCCTGACAGTATCCAGGCATAGAGCTCTCCTACAGGCATCCTGAGGACAGTAGAATGCATGCTGGACCTTTCTTCTCACTGAGACCTCACAGTAAGCCTCATTTCTGAGTAGCACGAGCTATACCTTGAAGTAGCCTCTTCCTCTCTATATCACACTATTTAGAAATTTTTTTGTACATTCAAACTGGCTCCTTCTGCTAGACTTCAACTTTCTATAGAGCAAGAACGTGTTCCTATGAGCTCAGTGACATATATCCACCTTTGGGACAATGTTATGTCATTCACATTCCTGTTCTTATGACCCTCCCGTGACACACACACACACACACACACACACACACACACACACACACGCCATACATTAAAATTTTTTCTCAGCAGGCCTAGGTTTTGTCAGTAACATTTTTTTCATGTCCAAATGTGAGTGTCTAAATTTTCCAAGCCATTATCTTCTGTCACAAATCCATTTATCTTCACTGAAACAGTCTACCTCTTGCACTCACAAGAGTTCACAGATGCCAGCTCTCTGGTCATGTACATGCAAGATATTTTTCTCTAGATAACCACATTTCTCAAGGCCTCAAATACATAGTTGCTAACATTAAATAGCCATCCATTTTTAAATTCAGTATGATTTGTTATATAGTTAAAAGACTATATTTTCTTTTTATTTATTGTTATTTATGCCATATGAAATGTAAATTCAATATAAACGCAGTATTGAGAAAATAACAATATCTGCACATATTCAGTTCAAATTCAGTCCTTCCCTCAGTTCCCCTCCTCCCTCTGCCCACCTCGCTCTTTCCTTGCTATGACATTTTACCCCAGTAATTTCCTTGCCCCTTTAATATGCCATGCTTTTTTTTTGCTCTCCTTGACCCCTCCCTTAACTTTTTATATCAAGGAAATTGTTAACTGAAGCTTTTCTTTTGGTATTACCACTACATACTATTAGAAAACTCCAGGGCTGGAGACATGGCTCAGCAGTTAAGAACACTGGCTGTTCTTGCAAAAGACCCGGGTTCAAATCCCAGCACCCACATGGCAGCTAACAACTGACAGCCTCTTCTGACCTCCTCGGGCATTGCATGACATGGGTGCACTTATCTACATGCAGGCAGTACACAAATACAAGAAGAAGAAGAAGAAGAAGAAGAAGAAGAAGAAGAAGAAGAAGAAGCCTGGTCTACATAGTGAATTCATGGGCTACAGGGAGACTGTTTCAGAAAGACCAAAGGAAGAGGCAGAGAAAGAAGAAGGAGGAGGAGGAGGAGGAGGAGAAGAAAACTCCAGAAGAACACGAGAACTGGGCTTTCTAAAGATGAAGACACTGTTAGAAAAGTGAAAACAATCACTCGGTCAGGGTGTGAATTTTTAATATTCTTACCACAAAGCCCAAGTTGGTAATAGTGAAGACCAGCTGATGTTTCTCTGGTCCTTTCTTTTAACATCAAATTTGCCTGCAAAGCCCAAATCTAACTTATTCACAGTACCTCACACTTTCATATTCTGGAGCCTCTGGCAAGAGGTTTGAACGAGGCTTTGCAAAGACTAAGACAGTGAGTGAGAAGAGGTGGGGCAACACAGGGAGATACTGAGGACTTCCAGGTGTGCTGAAGAAAGAACTGGATAGTGTCAGGGGAGAAAGGTCCACACAGGCATTCTGGAGAAACTCTGAGAAAAGAACTTCTGCATCCAGAGTTTAGTAAGTTCGGGCAAAGTATATTTCCCCTCATTGCTCTATGCAGGTCTAAGGTTGATAATGCATGCATGAGTCTTGACAAAAGCAGAAAATGTTACATTGTGAAAAAATGGAAATGTCATGAGTAACAGTGTGTGTGTCAGTAGAATTTCCCCTTGCTAAGTCTCGAAACCATGGTGCAGTTCTGAGCAGCTACATTAATGAAGTGCTGGACTTAGGTAGATACAGAAATCAACACTGTTTGCGCACTAAGGGTTGAGGGGGGAGGATATCCATCCAGCACCCAGGATAACCTTTCAGCTGAATAACACAGCAAGAAGAGATTTCAGCTAGGATAAAAACACTCAACATGCACTCAGAAATCATGGGGTATTACATCAAATAAGAAACCGATGTTCATTTATAAATGTATGAAGAAAAATCAACTACTTACCTCAGATTCTGTAAGGTTTTTCATGTGAGAAAAACCGTCCACATATTTCTTAAAAAGAAGAGAGAAGAATTCAGAGAATTTTTCTGACTGTACTATCACAAGTATTTACGTATTAAAATAGAGAAATAACTGACTACAATGTGCTTGCACTTAAACTGAGAAGGGATGCACGTGTCTTTTACAACATAGTTCCCTTAAGTATTCAGTTTCAAATGTAGAATTATTTTCTTTATAATGGTTATTCCTTACCCTACTGGAAATTTGATAAGGTGATTGCACACTTTATTTTATTTTATTAAATATTTTATTTATGATTTTTATTTTATGTGTATGAGTGTATTGCCTGCATGAAGGTAAGTGCACCATATCATGCAATGCCCATGGAGGACAGAAGAGGCTGTTGGATTCTCTGGAACTGGAATTACCGACAGTTGTTAGCTGCCATGTGGGTGCTGGGATTCAAACCCCAGTCATAGTGTTTACACTAAAAATACTTTACTGACTTTGCCATGTCTCCAGTTACAAAAAATAAAACATAACAACAAGAATAAAACCAACCACTTTTCAAGACTGCTATACTTTTTATTTTAAATGATCCATATCCATTCTTTTTTTTTAAAAAAAAAAGTTTTCCTTTTGTCTCAGCATCAAAGTCATGTTCTCCTTGACCTTAGAGATGTCTTACACAATGTCTAAATTCACCAACCATGTGTACTGCCTTTCACATAAATTACATGAAGTAAAACATACTTTTCAATCATAAACCATATCTGAAGTCATCAAAGCAATTTAGCAGGGAATAAGAAATATGAATAAATTAAGATAAAACTAAAAGATATCAAGCTACAAATGATATTAGCATTGAATTTTGCAATGATGTAATTGCCATTGAAGTGAAACTATCTTATAGTTAAATTTCATTAGGAAGCCAGTAATTAAACCTCTCTATAAAGATGAAAACTAAAATCTGTGGCTATTCTACAGTGAAAAAATGTAAATCTGGTTATAATATGCACTGCCTGATAAATTACTTTTAAGGATAACATATTTTTATTATAATTTAAAACATCTAAAACATAATCATAACACCATGCTTGCTACTGGAAAACAAAACAAAAATATAGCCATAGACACACATATTCATGACTTTTGATACAACATCAATAAAGCATTGGTCATTTTTTACATTTGGATTAATTTAAAATAAATTTTCACAGTTTTAAAATATCACCAGGTTGAGGACATTGATGTTTATACTGTGATATACTACTAGGCATATGTATAAAGGAAATAAGATAACCCTGAGTGGAAACATCTGATAGAAGGATCTTACTTTTTAGATAAGGAGAAACAGCTCCCTTTTTTACTGCTGTTTGTTTAATACATAGAAATTACTATGCCAACGGTCTCCTTCTATCATGAACCACTGATGTCTACTGGATTCTGTTGACAATTATTAGATGGACAACGCTGTGAGAGGCAAACCAAATAACTGAAAAACAGCACATTTCACCCCAAACATAGTAACTTGACCAGTTGAGAATCCCTATTTTTTTTCTAATGAATTTCTCATCTTTATCTCTAGGAACCATAGCCCAACTGGCTATGCTTTGAGGCTGTGGTTGACTGGAAAGAGATGGGTATCTGTTGCTAACCAGATGGCATTTTTGTTGTGAAACATCATTTAGAGATGGGTTAACACAGAGAATGGTCAACCCAGAGAATAAGTGTCTTTGAGATGTCCAACCCTAAGAGACAAATCTACAATGAAAACCTCTATATCTAAGGCTCGTTGACTACAGTGGAACAAGGGGTAGAGAGAACACTAATGCATCTCTCAACTCCATTAGTGAAGCTTCCTCATGCAACAGAGCTCAATCAACACAAAAGGCCAACGCTGACCAAAGTGTAGAGAATAAGAGACTGCAGAGTGTGTGTCTCTGGACAGGACTTAAACCTCTCTCACCCAAAGCTCAGGGCACACTGCAGAAGAGGGTGCAGAAGGACTGTAAGAACCAGAGTTGATGGGTGGCCACAGGAAACAGTTCTCCAGGTGGCTGAGAAATTGCTCATATGAACTTAAGTAACGGTGACAGCATGTGTATAACCCATAAAAATGCAAAGCAGACAAAAACACAGCATAGAAATGGAAGAAAAGTCCCAGTCTTATGTGAGGAACTGTTGGCAACTGATCAGTGCTTGGTGAGGGGGAGTTGATCTTTATGCTCCGGGGTGATGCTAGATAGGCTGACCAGCCTCCAGTGTATAAACCCACATCGAAGGACAACTAGGGACATAATAGGCCTTAAGATATATGAAAGGATCCATGAAAGTCCCTAGTTCATAACATCAGTAAACACGGTTATATTTATACACTAATACATACCTGCCAAGATTCTATACTTCCATTTCTTCTTAATAATTTGATTATATTACTGCCCTTCTCAATAAGTGATTTATTCTTGACTATAAGAATTACTGAAAATGCATATACAGATATGTTGTTTTTTTCTAGCATGTGCACACAACACCATACACTAATATTACAGTAATAAAAGCCAGAAACAAGTGAATATCACATATAGTTTCCAGAACTATATGTGCCAAGTTGTTTATGTATTAAACATATATATGAAGAACATATGTGTCAAGTTGTTTATGTATTAAAGTTTAGGCATATCTAAAGTTTATCCAAATGCATAAAAGAAATTATGGTTAACTAAGTCACCTTGCAGGTCCACCACCAATACAGTCTTCTTGGTATGTAGGAAAATACAAAGTAAGTGGGTTTTAATAAGGTAGTTTTATTGAAGCATACCAATATAATAAATAGTGTAATGAAAATACTATTGAGGAAATAATGTTATTTCTGTTTCATTCCTGAAAATGGAGAGTATTTATCCCCACATTATTTTTGGTTCTTTGATTTAAATATGTTTCATTTTCTATTTGCACATATGATTTTCAGCACTAGCAATGAACTGCCACTGGATATTTTACTCTGTGTTAGATCTTCTAAGTTTAATGAAAAAAACCAATACAACATCTAAATTGTGATAGTAAATATTTTGACACTCTATTGTAGCTAAGGGACCAAGCAAATTATTTAGGTCAAACAACCAATAAACAATAAAGAAAATACTAAAATTAGAGAATTGAATTCCAACACCTTGTAAGCACTAAAGAAGGAAGATCAATAGTTCAAGGCCTATCTGAGCTAAATAGTGAGTTTGAGGAGAGCTTCCCGTACACAATGAGACTCTATCTCAAATAAGAAACAGAAAACGAGAAAAAGTCATATCTGTGATTCCAAAGCCACTTTCTGTAATATTCCACATTACAGTATTACTCTATATTTGACTATACTATCCTTCCAGAAATAAGAATAGCCCATATATACTGTTACATTTATTGAGACTCAAAAAATAAGTATTTGTGGAAAAGGACATATGTTATTAATAACATTAGCTACAATATGTAATAACATACCTATTATAATTAAATATCTAAAATTTATATTAATAGTTTTACTGAATGTGATATCATATAAGTTTAATTACATTATGAATATAGAAAGCATCTTAATGGTTCCCTAAAATGATTAAAATATTATTAGGTGTAAATCTGCTACTTTTACTTCCATACTAACAGTAACATCAACTTTGGGTAAGAGAATGCAAAAACAAGCAAAGATCTATGTATCTGCACTCAGATACCAATACAAACAAAACCTCACAGAAAATATATTCATTTAGAGATACACTGTTACCTACATTTCATTCATTTAGTTAAACATAGGTACACGGATGTTAGATTATTAAAGTTACTGGAATAAACTAAACCTATATTCCAATTTAAAAATGAAATGTCATACTGTTTATGGTACCACCCCTCTGCAATCCCAGGAACCAGAGATGGTGAGAGTAGGTTCAAGAGTTAGATGACTACATAAAGAGTTCAAAGCCAGCTAAAGCTGAATAGTGAATCCCTGCTTTTAAAAGCTCATCTTTCATATACTTCAGAATGTTTCTACCTGACCTCTCTTATTCTCCTTCACTCACTGCCTTGTCTTTTTTGGAGAGTATTCATTGCAAGAAAACTTGGTGCTTTTCCAGGATCACTCATTCCAACTCCTAAATTTTGCTATGACATATTTCTGCGTCATAATCTAGTTACAAATTTTTTTTCACTTTTCCAAAAAATGTAATGTTTGAGAATGTCATACACCCATAATAATGTGTTTGAACAAATCCACCCCACTCCCTCCCTCCAATTCCTCCCGTACCTGCTTCACTTTTCCCTCTCAACTTCCTGTACTCTTTGTAAACCCACTGAGTACACCTAATGTTGCCATAGGGTCATCCACTGGAGCATGGGCAGCCTGGCAGGGGTCAGATCCCTACAGCAAACAGTGCTCTCCCTCCTGTAGCATCAGTTATTTGTTGATAGCTCTTCACCTCAGGGTGGGCCTGCTGAGGCCCTCCTTTATCCATGCAGGAATTTTGGCCAGCTGATCTTCTACAGATCATGTCCATGAAATCACCCCTCCTCTGCCCTGTGAATTCATGTGTGCAATCACCATGTCATGGCTGGAAAATGTTTTCGAGCAGTCTTCCATGATCTCTGGCTCTACAGTAGCTCTAGCCCCACTTCCACAATGACCCCCGAGCCTTGAAGGAAAGGGTGTGATATAGATGTCCCATTTAGAGATGGACACTCCACAGTCTCTTATTCTCTGCACTTGGGCCAAAGGTCAGTCTCTGTCTTAAATTTTCATCTACTGTAAAAATAAGTTTCTGTAATAAGGGTGAGAGCTGTAGTATTGTCTAAAGTTCTATGTTTAGGGGAGTAGTTTAATACTGTGTCTATTTAACAGAATAATTGTAGCAGGTTCTCCACTAGGGTCATGAGTTCCATATTGTGGAGTATGCCTTAAATCTGATAAGAAAGTGTTTGGTGACTCTCATAACATTTATGCCACTATTGTACCAATAGGTATGTCTTGCTAAACTAGTCATTATTACAGCTCACAGTATTTTAATGGCAGATACCTTATTGGGTGTCCTCAGAGGCACACAAAAAATAGAAGGCTTTCAAGAACCAACCACAAAGCAGAATAATTTAATCTGTTTATTTTTCAAGTTTGTCAAGCGACTATCTCCTATCAAAATAACAAATGAAATGAATTAATTGAATAAAATACTTTATACCTACTCCACTCAAAGTGCATTTGGCAGGTCAGTAGCAAAGATCAAACATAGGAGCTTGTTAGAAATGCAAAATTTCTAGTACCTGGGCTTAGCAATTGCAATCTGTATTTAAAAATTGTTTCCAGAGTATTCTTACTCATTTTAAAGTTTGAGATGAACTGCTACCTATCACTTAAGGAACAGACAACTTTCAGTTCTTCAACTCCAAAATAACATCTAAGCAAACCTTAGCCCATTAAACCCCTAAAACTTTGCCAGTTTCCCTTGTGAATCTTGAATAACTTAAAACAAAACAAAATCATGAACAAACTTATTGCTCTGATTACAAGCACCTGCACTAGACTCTTCATGATACATTTCAAGGAAACTATGGAATTAGTTTAGGAAACTAGCCTGTTCACCTACAGATAAATATAAGCACAACAAAGTTCTTCAAAGTTGAAGACACACATTAAATAAACTCATAAATTGTCCCAGTACTGAAGGAACTGCCCCCTCTAGGACTGTGTAAGCAATTTCTGCTTTCAGTCCTCAGCAGAGGGGTATTCCTACCCTCATGTGAATATTAGTGTGATGGTTAATATTGACTGCCTACTTGACAGGATTTAGAATCACCTAAGTGCCAAACCTATAAACCAGTAAGGGATTATCTAGATTACCTTGGCCTCTGGCTAGGTTAATGAGTGAGTAACACCTACCCTAAAACTGTCCCCCACTGTCCCCAGGTCTGGGGTTCTAGAGAAAACAAATCTTGAACTACCTGTGCACTTGCATCCAGTATCTCTGTTTCCTGACCATGAACTTGACAAATTGCCTTAAGCTCTTGCCACCAGTATCCTCCTCCTTGATGAACTGCGCCTTTGAACTCTGAACCAAAACAAGGCTTTTAAGGAGCTTCTGTCAGAGTATGTTTTCATAGCAACAGGAAATGTGACTAATACAACTAGCATCTGCTCGACACATCGTCTCCAAGTTCCGAGAGGATTTTTTCTGCAAATAGAACTAGAAAAAGTCTGTACTGTACAAATATCTTCACAGTGGAGATAGGATTATTTATAGATTTTTATATGTATAAGTGTGAACTTTAGGAATATAAAGCTGAATGAGTAAGTTCAGGAATAGCACATCTCTACAGAATAAGGAGTTTAGATATATTCCTGGTCAGCAGGTTCATAAATACAAGGAAGATGGGAATATTGTGCTTGTGTTTCTATTCAGACTGACAGTCTTTGATTATGAAAGCTCTGCGACATTTCATGACACAGGTGCACTCACATACATGCAGGCAAAATACTCATACACATAAAATAAAAATAATAAACAAAATATTTAAAAAAAGAAAAATATGTGATAAAAAGAAAGGCTTGCAAAATAAGTGTGTTGGGATCTCATCAGACTTGCAGAAAATTAACAGCCATAATACAGGTAAGGGTTACAGCTGAGATATGTTCAAGCTGTCACGATATCTGCAGTATGACCTGTGAAACATAACACAGGGCTATATCCTTTGATATAACTAGTTTAAGACAGAGTAGCAAGATGCTAAATCAAGACCACGCATCTCTATTTCAGTACAACAGGTGAATGCAGACCCTCAAACCAACAGATTGCTCTACAAGTTTGGTAGGTTCTACAAAATATGCTCTCCTTTAGAGCGCATATTCTCCATGAAGGTAATCTCAGCCGGAAAATCTGCAGCTACAGACCACAGTGAAATATGCATATGGACCTTATCTCAAAAACAAACAACAAAGAAATTCCATCTTCCCTTTATCCCTGGTAATTATTCTTTAAAAAATATATACTGTGGGGGGGGGCTGCCTGTGGGGAGTGGGGTACATTAGCAGAGGGGGAAAAATATGTACATATATGTATGTATATGTTCATTGTCTTTTGACAGGCTGTCAAGAAGACCTGAAAGGAAATTCACATTTCATCAGTAGCCTCAGGAGTTCTTCCAGTTACCTATACAATTCAACCATGGGTGAATGAAATTATAATTCTGGTAAAGAAGATTTAATATTCAATATATAGCTTCATAAATGTAGATAACCAGTACTAAGGATATAAAACACACACATGCACACACTCACACACACACGCACAAGCACACACACACGGACACACACACACGTGTGCACATGTACACACATGCACACACACATGGACACATGCACACACACGCACACACACACTCTTGAGGAATAAAACTATGAGAGAATAATAATTGCTCCATAGGTGATCAGACAAATGAGTACACATTGAACAAAAAATTCTTAAAATAAAAATTGACCAGTGATAATACATGAGGGTAAAGTCTGCTCTCAAACTGATGTGTTGATAGCACAGAAGCAGGAGAGCTTTCAAACAAAATACTCACGAGGAGGAGCTGGATACATGAATATGGCAGCTGACCATTCTGAGCAAAGAGCATTATCCTTTTATAAACGTAATCAGTTCCTGCTGATACAACTTTGAATATATATGATTCAAAATGTTGAAAAGATAAGCATCATTTCAACAGGAACATGTATCTCCTCTGATTACCTTTGTATCACAGAATATGTTATTTGTATTAAAACTGATGTGGTCCCTGAACACATAACAAGCATATTATATAGAAATGGTTTCTTAATGAATATTTTTATGATGATGAAAATTCATTAAATGATAAACTGAATGTATGGAAACATTCTCATTTTTCATAGTCCATACGAAAATAGAAGCAATTGCCATATTGTTAAGTAAAACAAGATCTAGACAATAATGACTTACGTTTAACTTAATAAGGACATTACTTAAAGCACAGAAGTAATCTAATGTTTACAAACTTCTGTGAAACCAGAAGTAAAGGATGTATGAATCATAGGTGTGGAGTATTTTGATAGCATCTAACTCTATCTCTCCACATCTGCTCTCAGACACGGGTACACACCTGAAGCAATATTGAAGCTACACGCTACTCTGCTTCTTTTTAAAAACTATATATTTGTAAGATGTCTGAGATATAATTTGTGGCTGCATTATGGACTAAACTTTCCTGTAAAAACAGCAGCTGTGTATATAGGTGAAAATATTGATTTGCTAAGAAACAACTAAAGACATGCATACAGTGAAGTGCTTTTTCAATATTTTATTTATTATTTTTATTTTATGTGTATGTGTATATTGCCTGCATGTAGGGAAGTGCGCCCATGTCGTGCAATGCCTGCGAGGACAGAAGAGGCCGTCAGATCCCCTGGAACTGGAGTTATAGACAGCTGTTAGCTGCCATGTGGGTGCTGGGATTTGAGCCTGGGTGTTCTGCAAAAACAGTGTTCTTAACCACTGAGCCATCTCTCCAGTCCCTATACAGTGAAGTATTAAAAATAAGAAGCCAGGGCAGGAATTCAGGGCAGGAACCTGGAGGCAGGAACTGAAACACAGACTAAAGAGGGACACTGCTTCCTGGCTTACACCTCTGGCCTGTGTTCTGCCTGCTTTCCTATGTAACCTGGGACCACCTGCCCTGGGGTGGCATCAGCTACAGAGGGTTGTGCCCCCTTACATCACTCAACAATTTAAAAAATGCTTCACAGATATATCCACAGGCCAGTCTCATAGAAGAAATTCCCCAACTGAGGTTTCCTCTTCTCAAGTGTGTCAAGTTGACAACTGAAGCCAGTCATGACACTATTAATTACTTTTCAACATTTTCAATGTATATTTGATATTCTCACACATGTAGACAACGCATTGAGAACACATTCACTCCCTTTAATTTCTTCATTTTAATGGACACCTTTCTTCCCAACTAGCCCTTCTTCTACTCTCCGGTCTTTTTTTGTTTGGGCATTTGCAGGTATTGTACATTCATGATTACTCTGGCCACATCACATCCAGAAGATGGTGAGAAGCCTATTAATTCTTCCATGGGGTGTTGCAGCAGACCTCGCCACTCCTTTTAGCTTGTCTTTTCTCTAATTGGTGAGATCACATGCTAATGACTTTCACTGTACTTTCCCATTCTTTGGCTTATTTATCTTTCAGTACCAGTATCTTAAGTGTTGCATTTTAAAACACCACTGTTAGAGTCATCTTTCTAAGGCTCAAATATGACCTTGCCATACTTCCAGGCCCCAAATTTCCTCTTACCCATTGTCTGTTACAGTGAAACCCTCCATAATTTAGTCCAGTTCCATCCTTGTCTTATTCCCCATTCCATTCGTGGTCTGTGACAATTCCCTAAACATACCTTGTACTCTGTCACCTTTCCTTAAAGTGTTGCCTCTGTCCAATGACCTTCTTAAATCAGTTTTTGTAGAGTGGGGCCTTTAAACATACAGGCTGAAGGGCTAGGGACTTTTCAGAACAGATTCAAATTATTCTGAAGAAATGTTTTCCCTCATCACCAGCGTCAGAACAAGAGCCTCTCCACATTATTAAAATTTGGTAAACATCTAGAACACAGAAGTACTCAGATCTGTCTTTGCACAAAAATTATTGCTTCTCCCTTTGAGAGGGAACTGGCACTGATTCTAACCACTCCAACAGCTATCAAAATACCTGAGAAGCAAATCCTGAATCCATCATTCTAGAGTCCGTCCTTGGAAGACAAAAACGAGGAGGATCCCAATAGAGGGATGTTTGTGGAAGCCCTTGTCAAGAAACTCCAATGGACTCTCATATAAACATTTGAAAATTGCCCTGTTCTGACTTTTTTCTACTTCCCTGTCTAGAACTTGTAATGCTAATTACTCTTGCCTTTACTTCTCCTTCACATCTCCTATTCATGATTCAAGAACTTTCTTTTCCCCCTACAGATAAGAGTTATGCAATTTGGGAGTCTTTTAGATAGGCCTACTGAAGAGTTACTCCAATTGCCTCACCCTGCTTTCCTGTTCAGCATGGAAGAAGCCAGAGCAGTCTGGGTCCAATTCCCTATTGGCAACTTGGGTAACCTCTTCAGGGGAAGGTGTGATAAGAACAGGAAGTGAGAATTGGCTAGGCAGTTAGGGTAAAATGACCCCGAAGAAAAGTAGTCAGTTTCTTGGCTAAAACTCATAATGTCCTTGGGCCTCTTAGCAACATACTCCATTCCAAAGGCCAAAAATGTCAAAAATATTTGGGAGCTTTTATCTAGTCCTTAAAAGATTTTAGGGCTACCTCTTCAAAGGGAGTAATGTTGGAGTAGCCAAAAGCCTCATTAAAAAAAATCAATCAAAGAAGAAAAATGAGTACATGAAGTTATCAAAAAAAGTGATGGGGCGATATGGGAGGAGTTGGAGGGGAGGGAGTAGTCATGGATTTGATCAAAACACCTTATATGCATGTATGAAATTCTCAATAAATTATTTATTTTAAAAAAGTGCAATGTGCATTATATTTATAATTTTTCAAGTACTGTTTAAGATCACTGAGAAGGTAGCTCAGGAAGTGGCATTCATTCTTCTTCCCCAATTTAGCCACAAGCATGTTTATATCAAGCACCCTCCAAAACCCTGTCTTGAGTCAGACTGGCCCCTGGCTCTGTAACAGTGAGAGAAAACCAGCAACAGCAGGTAGCTAGGGTAGTAAAACCATGGTGCCCTTCAGTAGAACTAAAAGGTTCCTAGTGCTTAACCCATCATATAAAAACATGCCTGCAGTAGGGACAGATGTGAGCCATGGGAAACTCATCCGTGGAGGGTAGCCCAGTTGGGAACTCCACCTGACTGTCTAAACTTCCCTAAGACCTTTTCTGCTGAGTCACTTGGTGAGCAATAGATTAGATGATGCTATTATCTGTCTGCTGCTGTGCTGGATAGCTTCCATTGTCAACTTGATACATTTATGAAGAGGGAACCTCAAATGAGGCTTTTCCTCCATTGAACTGACCTGTGGGCATGTCTGTGGGGCACTTTCTGATGGTTGAATGATACAGGAGGACCCACCCCCTGTGGGTGGTGTCACTCCTGGGCAGGAGTGTTAGGATTTGGATCTACTGCAGCACCCTCCCCAGTGCAACAAGGCCTCATGGCACTCTGAAAATAGAGGAACTGAGTTAATGAGCACCCTGACCATCTGCAGACAAGATACTCACTCCCTTATCCCATGACCCAAGACCCGATTGCTGCAAGAGCTGTTTCAGCACGATACAGGAGGACCCACCCCTGTGGGTGGTGTCACTCCTGGGCAGGAGTGTTAGGATTTGGATCTACTGCAGCACCCTCCCCAGTGCAACAAGGCCTCATGGCACTCTGAAAATAGAGGAACTGAGTTAATGAGCACCCTGACCATCTGCAGACAAGATACTCACTCCCTTATCCCATGACCCAAGACCCGATTGCTGCAAGAGCTGTTTCAGCACAACCTGCTTCCCCTCTGATAATTTTAGAAGAAAAACACACAGCTTAGCCTATGATCCAGATCCTGGTTGATGTAGGAGGCAGTTTTAACAGAAGCTGCCTCCACCTGGTAAGTCCCAAGTCCTTTCAACTACCTAAAATGGTTTGAACTATTTTCCTGCCTTCCTCATTCTCAATGCTCTCTATAACCTCCCAGCCAGCAGTCTGAACCTGAGCAGCTTCCTCTCTCCTGCTGAGGATGTTCCCGGTGACTTCCTGGAATAAAGCACTGACTTGGTTTCTGCTTGGAGTCCTTCTGAGTGGCATTTTGCCCCCAAATCTTTACCTATCACAGGAGGTCCTGGGTTATGTAAGAAACAGGCTGCCCACAGGACAGAGGATGAAGCCAGTAATCAGCATTCCTCCATGGTCTGTGTTTCAGTTACTGCCTCCAGGTTTCTGCTCCATGTTCCCTCAAGATGAACTGTGCTCAGCACCTGTAGGCCAAACAAACCCTTTCTTCCCAAGTTGGTTTTGGTCAGTGTTTTCTAACAGCAACAGAAAGCTGACTAGAGCACCTGCCATTCATTCTTTTACTTGAAATTCTCACCTGAGGGGGCACCCTACTCTACTTGGGACTCTGGATTGGAAACTTCAGCTGACTGTTTCAATAAGACATCCCCAGTTGATTTCTGTTGAACACTTGTAATGTCCAGGTTGATGATGTTACCTATTATTTGCTCTCATCAGTCTGTTCTGGTAATCTCTGCTAGATGTTTTGAGCACCTTATCTGATGATGTCTTGCTATCTATCTTCTGCTTCTATCACTTGATATTTTTTTCTTTTACTTTTGTTTTTTATATGCTTAAAACCTCACACATTTGATACCCTAAAGTACCACTATTAGGGCTTATTACATATAGAGAACAAGGAGAATCATGGTATTGTATTAAAGAACAATGAACATAAAAAGTGAAATTTGAAATAGCTGACACTGGATATTACACACACACACACACACACATATATATATATATATGTATGTATGATATGGAGCAAGGAGATTGGAAAGCAGGATAGCAGGGAGAGAGAGAGGAGGGACGGGAGGAGAGAGGGAGGGAAGCAATGAATGAAAGATAGTAAGTAAGGGAGCAGAGCAGAAGTATTATTAATAGAGCTACAGAAATAACGCAGCAAAAGATGTGATGGTGCCTTAGAGCAAAGCATCAGGAATGGACCTGGCTGCCACGTTCTCTCTAAAAGATCCTCTATCTGTTCTTGAGTCTGTACTGACATGTTCTCCTGGGGCATTAGATATGTAGTATTCTTAAGAGGAGAGAAATACATGTAACTCAAATATTTTGTTCTAAGCACGTGCAAAGGCAGTTATCATTAACTAGATTAGGGGGATCTGCATGAAGTTGGGACAGATACTGGTTAAAAATGTAAAGTTAAGGTAAAAGCTGATGATATTTGAGAATGCAAATGTGGCGATGTCACCAGAGGAGCAGTAAGAAAAGAGAAAATGTGTGAGACTGAAACCTGAGGTGTTCAAGATTTTAGTGGCTATGAAGAGGGCCAGGGGGCTGGGAAGAAAGAATGACCAACTAGGTGACCCAGTAAGGAAACTGTGTGTCCTAGAAGTTCAATGAACATACATAAGGCCTTTGCTCTTAGTTTGAATAAAATAAGATGTGACAAATGACCACTGGACTTAACAAAAGTGAACTTGTCAAGAGCAGTTTGGGTTAAGCGGTAAAGGTGAGAAACTGACTTTAATGTGTTCAAAAGAGAAACATGAGACTGTATGTACACATGACCATTCTTGGACCTTTATGTAATGGGAAGGGAAGAACAGGTCGATAGGCTGGGGAAATTTTAATCAAAACAGATCTTTTTGTTTTATTTTTAATAAAATAAATAACAGCAGGTTACAAGTCAGAGCGATGTGATAAATGGGAAAAACTGGCGATGTAGATAGAGTGCAGACTATTGAAACGGCAGCCCTGACTCAGCCAGAGGGATGGCTTACAGTGGCAAAAAGGCAGCTTAGATGAGAACAGCTATAGGCTGCTCTTGAGATGGGAGTGCTGTTGGAGTGTTTCCTGGAACTACATCTATTTTTTTTCCTTCAATGGTGTTTTAAAACCATCATTTTCAAAAGACGATATTGACAGTTTAAGAAAAACGAAGGAAAGTAAGATATATTAATCCAAGAAAATAGAAGTTAAAATCATTCACTTGAAGTTGGTAAATATAAATTTAAACAGTTCTGCACACTCCTCTAGCACACTCTGCTTTACAGGCACAGAAGAGAGAGGAGGCTGGCTATAACTGAGGTTTGTTTGTTTCCCAAAATTAATCAAGTGGAAAGTAAATGAAAGCAGGTAAATTAAATGGTTATGACAACTATTGGCTTTAATCTGCATAGGAAAGAAAAGGGCACAAAGTACAAATGCACTATAAATTCATATAATCAGGGTTCGGAGTGTTAATCTAGGGCCAAGGAGTATTGAAGTTAGGTAGAAAGAGACAAAGCAGTGATCAGCTAGAGAAACAGAAGACATTGAAACACATAGTCTCTAATTATCAGTAACAACAGAACTTGTGATAGAACTATGACTATTCAGTGACGATATTATAGAAAGCAAAGTCATTGGTAGATAGAATGAGAAGTAGCTCACATTAAGGAAGATAGTGTACGTATTTATGGAATCAATAAGAATCACAACAGAAAAAGCATTAGAGTAACAATGACTGAAACTTAAATGTTTACTATATTAGAATGGATACTTGGGGTGGAAGCGATAATTACAAGGATAGGCGTTGCAGAGTATGAGCTAAGACATGACATTCAAGTCTAGCATTTCCAGGGTACGTAGGTAGCTAGTGGTCTGGCAGCATTGAGAAGGAATAAGGAATGTCTATATCCCTTCCAAGTCATGTGATATGAAGGATATGTGAACAGGTACCTACTGGTAGCACATAAGGTAGTCTCTGTCATCAACAGTTACAAAGAAAATAAAACAAACACTATCGAAGAACTATCTGAGGGAAATAAAAGAAGCAGTTCAACACTCTGCTAGTAAATGAGTGTATGAGAAAAAGCTGGTGGGGTTTTAAGAACTGAGAGGGAACACTGGAAATAGATAGGCGGAACATGGAGATGAGTACGGATATGAGTGCCAGAACCAGCAGGGAATGGGGATGAGTTTCCTGTGTATTTCACAAAGACAATCTGTATTTTAGAAGCAATAATACCACCTGCGTCAAAGACCAAAGGAGTAAAGATGGCACAGATGCAAAGCTATTACCCATTACTCAGTACCTAGAACAACTTAAGTGCACCATAAGCATCATGTACAACTGGGATCGTAGTTCTCATCACTTGGTTTGACAAAGACACTGAGTGCATTAGAGATAAGACATATAATTTTCTAGGAATCAAACATTTCCTCCTAGAAATGCATCTTTTAAATTATAATGTAAGCTGTTGAAGAAATAACCATTACAAAGAAAAATCATTTAGCAAACAATCTTTCTCAGAACAATGACAGTTATTTTCTTTCTAATGTGAGAAGTTAGGTTTATTGACTGTTTCAGTGATTCTAGAGCATTTGACATGTTGATGCCTTTGATAAAAGATGAGCAGAATCAAGATGACATTTTACATGTCAGCAGTCAAAAGTAGAAGAGAGGCTTAAGATTCGTTGCATTTTTCCAAATCAAGGCTGGTTTATAGTTTCTTTTTAGCTGAGGTACTAACTCTCTCCACTCCATAGACAATCAGCTTTGTAGGCCTGGCATTTCCATGTTGAGCATCTTCTGAGCTAAATCTTCATGAAAACAGAGAGATGTTTGCATTACTGGATATGATTTACCAGTGAGCTCTGTGGTTTGAGGCTTTATTTTAGAACACACCCCTAGACTATGTTTTCTCCTAGGGTGACATTTATCACTCTTCCATCCCTCCCTTGACCTTCCCTCTAGAGACTGTCCTTTGCAACGAACTCTGTAGTCTATTGCAAGTCAGTTCTGTGTTAATTAAAATGACACCCAAAGAGTTTGGGGGACTGGCTTCCATAGATGTATTGCTCTAGATGACTGGTAATTAATTCTCTACACAGCGCTCACAGTAGCCATATCATTGACCACGAAGGTAACTCAGAAGATTAATGAAACCAGATAAAATAAATGGAGCTGTAATTTCAAGGGACAAGCTAAACATCCCCACAGAACAGACACTGCCAAAACTAGCAGACTGTAGCTCATCTCTTATTGAGCAGTGACAGTAAACATTCATCAAGAGAAGGAAAATAATATGCCAGCCTTAAAATGATATCTCACTCTATGCATAGGGACAAGAACACTCTGACTCATCATTTCAAATTAACTGTAAATAACAATAAGTCCACGTTACAGTCAATTCGGATATTTTTCCAGCCAGTTCAGGTTCATAAAGAATAGCCTCAAACTGCATGATGACATAGCAAGCCACATGTAAAAACAGATGAACAGCTTATAGGCCAAACTGCAAGTTTGAGCAGTATGGCATGATTGGCTAAAGATATTACAATCCCAGCAAGCCTCTCCCTGAAACAGGCAGCAAATCTGAGTCTTAATTACACTGGTCCAGCTCATTTCTTAATCAGACCACCAGATAAAAAGGATTTCATCCTTTGAAGACAGAAACTTGAATCTTTGGTTCCTACCACAATAAGCACAGTTGTCACCAATGGCTAGGTTAAGAGGATAAAGCTTCTCAGGATTGGAAGGGAGAGATGGGTTGACAGCATTAAGATAGAGCTTTTTAAAAAAAAATTAGTTGAAGATATCAGATGAGTATATATTGTCCAAGAACTTATGAAGCCAAATATTAAGAAAGAATTTCAGTGGAGGCTCATCATGATCCAAATTAGTAAAGGATTTCACGGCTGCTCTGACTGCAGACACTCTGTTCCTGGTCTCTAATTGCCTTCTGTCACATGATGTGATCTGATCTCTGGATGCAAAGATATGGTCTTCAAATAAAGAGTGGCTGGAGACAGGCAAATGTATTTATAATCTGTTCATTTCAGTTCCTTTAGAGTCACTGTGCTGCCCCAGTACTATGCCTTTGATGAAGGCCCTCACCGATGAAGTCTCAGGCTTTTATGTATTTATTTCATTGCTTAGTTATAAACCACTTCCAGACAGAAATCATGCTTTTCTTCCCTAATCATTTGTTCAAGTAATCAAGTAAAGAAACCGTGTTATACATTGATGAAAAGATTACATAAGAATCAACCAAAAATGTGTCACAGATTTTAAGAAACTACAAACCTAACGGAAGCATCAGACCCATGTTGGCACAAACAAAATTAACACGCACATATAATATTAATCAATTTTATAACAAAACGCATGTTCACTGTAAAAGTCTGAAAAGTGCAGAAACCCGAAATATGTAAAATATTTGTTATTTCATAAATCTAGTGTAGAGAGCATCAAATATTTGTGTATATTCACAGGGTATATATTTCAATAAAGATTATAAATGATATTGTATTTGCATTTTAAAATCAATATATTCATCCATGACTTTTCCTCCTAAAGGAAATTCAAAAACTATATCTGTCTCTTTCAATAACATATCACAAGCCCTGAGACAGTACTTTATGTATTATAGGCACTTAATCTGGTCAATATAACTTATTACTTTTTCACAGTGGGCTTTTCTGTTACATAAGATGTAAAGTATTCCAATAGTCTTACAAGCTGCTTAATGGAAGAGATAGGAACAGATTTTTGAAACCGTAAGTAGCTAGGGTAAAAGTCTGAAGTCTGTCAGGTGGGAAGTTATCTATGCTTACGCTTGCTTAATAGAAATAAGAATTGTGATTTATGTTATTGCCGATAAACATGTTCCACCAGACTGTTTCTTTAAATAGCTAATTAGCCTGTGGGGATAATAATATATTTAATGTTTTCAAATATTTCTGGCAGAATGGTGAGACTATCAATATTGAAATATTCCTATATCATAAAAGAAACTATTGACATTTCTGAAATCATTCTGGGAAGCATGAAACGTTTCGTACCAGGCAATTAACCGAGTAACAAAAAAGAATAATTAAAAGTAGAATGCTTAAAGATACTTAGAGACTTGTAGAACCCCTCCCCCAAAGCACATTATGATGTAAAGAGCGAGTTGCAAGGGGAGGGAGAGCTTGAGGTTCCTTTTATTCTGTTGATACATTTTGGGACTCTGATCTTCCCTCTCTTAAGAGTGTGAAAACCTGAAGCAGAAATCTAAGAAGAGAGTAAGCACTTTAGGACTTTGCCAACTTGTTCCCTTGTCTACAGAGTCCAAGCATCCAGAGTCAGCTACCTTTTCCGTCAGAATAATAGATTAGACCTGAAAGAAACCTTAAGTCACAACTCTAGGAAATATTAAAACAAGCAATGAAGCTAGACATGGAAGTATCCCTGTAATTGCGGAACTTGGGAAGCTAAATACCAAGTTTGAGGCCAGCCTGGGTTACCTGGAGAGATCCTGCCTCAAACACGAAAGAAACAAAATCCAAAGAACAACAACAGCAAAAACAAAAACAATTCCCAAAGAGTCAGTGATGAAGATCATCTTATACAGACGTCACTTCTGGCAGCCCTCCCTCTCAGCTCTCAGGCTTCCCTGGGCTGTGGGGTTCCTTCCCACCCCAGATCTGTGTGCTCCCACAGACAGGGTGGAGTGAGTTGCCTCTGTCATCTACCTCTCAGGCCAGCTTGGATCATTGGGGTTCCATGCTCCCGAGACTTCCTGCACCTCTCCATATCAGCTCTGTGTGACCCAGATTTGCTAGGCCCCCCCAGCCTAACCTATGGGCTGACTAGATCACCTAGCAAACCACAGTCCACCCTTCTGATCCAGAACTGTAAGGAGTCAATCCTAGAATCTCAACTAAAAGTTGCACTTCTTTAATTCACATCAGTATACAGTAGCCTCAAAACTGAACACCAAGGACTGTTCATCTGTGCCATAACCTGACAAGTTGAGGAAACAGCAAAGATACAGACATTCAACAAAGATATGATCATTTACTCATTCCAAGAAACACCACCGCACAAGTCCAGAGGCTTATGTCTCATCAAAAAATCCCCACAAAAACGAGTATGTCTACTACAGAAATTAGAAACCATATCATAATGTCCCCCAGGAATGACAACCTAGTGACTACACAAGACAGTGATTTCAAAATAGCAATTATAAATGTGTTCAAGGAACTCAAAGAGGGTATGTATAAAAAAACTGAATGAGGGGGCTGGAGAGCTGGCTCAGTGGTTAAGAATGCTGGTTGTTTTTACAGAAGACCTGGGTTTGAATCCCAGCACCCACATGGCAGCTAACAACTGTCCATAACTCCAGTACCAGGGGATCTGACAGTCTTTTCTGACCTCCAAGGGCATTGCACAACATGGGTGCACTTACCTACATGCAGGCAATACATGGATACACATTAAAAAAAAAAAAAAGCTGAATGAAGAATGAAAACACAGAGACCACGAAATAACTAAAACAATTCAAAACATGAAATTAGAATTCAATAAAGAGACAGTCTCTGAAGAAAAGCCTAACAAAAAACTTATAAAAAACTCAGGAACTCAAACAAAAACCTTAACAGGAAATAAGCAAAGAGGAAGTGGGGTAAATAGAACAGGGAAAATCAGATCTTGAACAGAAGCCTGAGGAAATGGATCACTCAGTCAAAAAAAAAGTCAAATCTAAAACAACCCAGGAAAGGAATTTTCAAGACCTCTGGAACTGTCAAAAGATCAAATCAATGAAGTATAGGCACAGTCGAAGAAGAAGAAAACCAGGTCAGGGGCACAGAAAATATTTTTAAAAAATCTTAGAAAAAAATTTCCCAAACCTAAGAGATACCTATCAAGGTACAAAAGGCATTCAGAACACCAAGTATACAGTACCAGAAAATATGATAATAATTATAGTTATATAATTATTACATATAATAATCAGAACACAAAGCATACAGAACAAAGAAAAGCTCATCAATGCAGTAAGAAAGATTAAGTCACGCATAACGCAGGCCCATCAGCATAATCGCTGCCTTTTCAATGAAGACTATGAAAGCCAAGGGGCTTGTACCAATGTCCAAAAAGTCGTGAAAGAATACAGATTTCAGACCAGATTAGTATAACCAACAAAACTATCAGTTGTAATTTAAAGAGAAAGAAAAACTCTCCCTTATAAAAACAGATTTAAGGGTATTAGGCATGGTGTCACACACCTTTAATCCTAACAGTTGGGAGTCACAGGCAGAAGGATCTCTTTGAGATGGAGGCCAGCCTGGTCTCCAAAGCAAGTTCTAGGGTAGTTAGTGCTACAGGGAGACCCTGTCTCAAAACAAACAAAAAATTGAAAAAGCAAAAAAGAAAAACAAAACAAAACAACAACAAAATTACAAAACAGATTAAGGAATCAATGTCCATAAAAGCAACTCTACAGAGAATACAGAGAGTATTCAATGGAATAATTCAATTGAGGAGAAGACTAAATGCTCCCAAGAGATACAAAGAATAAATAATCCCAGAGCAGTAAACCAAAAGAAATCTAAGAAAACAACATTATAAAACCAATTTAGTAGGAATTAATAGATATTGGTCAACAATAACCCTCAATATTAATGATCTCAACTCCCCAGTAAAAAGACAAATACTGACCAATTGGATTAGAAAACAGGATATATATCTTTTCTGTCTGTAGGAAACATACCTCAGTAACAAGCATTGACACTATCTTAGGTTAAAAAAAGGGAAAAATATTCTACTAGCAAGTGTAGCTGTTCTAACATGCAACAAAATAGAATTCAAATTAAAACTTGTCAGAAGAGACAGGGAAGGTCACTTTATATTCATTAAAGGAAAAATTTCACCGTGATGATATTACAATCCTAAACATATATGAACCACACACAGGGGCATCCAATTTCATGGAAGAAAATTTATTAGATGTAAAATATCACACTCACTCCAACACAGTGATAGTGAGTGACTTCAAAACCCCACTTTCACCAATAGACAGGTCAACCAGTCAAAAAACACATAGAGTTAAATGACACCTAAATCAAATGACCATAACAGTCATTTACAGAATATTCCACTCAAACACTAATGAATACACTTTCTTTTCAGTAGTCCATGTAAGTTTGACCAGATATTAGGACACAATGCAAATCTCCATAAATCTAGGCAAATTCAAATATTAGCCTATATTTTATCCAAAAACGAAAGATAAAGCTAGGTATCAAACATAAATATGGGTAAAGTACATAAACTACTGGAAGTTAAAAAAACATTACTGAATGAAAATTGGATGATGGGAAAAATTAAGAAGGTAATATTAACAAGGCTCAGAATTGAATATAATTGGAAATACAATGTATCAAAATCTTTGAGACAAAATGAAGGCAGACCAAAGGAAAACTGATAGCAGTAAGTCCATACAACAGAAAATTAGAACCACCATGCATCTAGACCTTTGAAAACCAAGAACAACACCTAATAAGAGCAGGTAGAAATAAATAAATAAGATCAAGGCTGAAATTAATTAAAAAGAAATGAAGAAAATAACACAAATAATCAATGAAATGAAGAGTTGGTTCTTTGAAAAGATTAACAAGATTGAGAAAACTTTAGCTAAATTAACCAAAAGAAACAGAGAGAAGACCCAAATTAACTAACTGAAAGATGAAAAAGTACTCATGACAAGAGACCGAGAGGAAATTCAGAAAACAATGTGGACATTCTTCACAAATCTATATTCTATTAAACTTGAAAATCTAAGATGTTGATAAATTTCTAGATGTGTGTGGTCTACCAAAATTCAATCAAAATGGCATAAGTAATTTAAACAGTCCCATTACGATCAATGAAAGAGATACAGTAATACAAATCTCCCAACTAAAAAGAGACCCAGGACCAAATGGACACACTATAGAATTCCACCAAACCTTTAAAGATTCAGAAGTAATACCAATGCTCCTCAAATTATTCCATAAAATAAAAATGAGGAAAGAGTCTCACATTTGTTATATGAAGCCAATATTACTCTAATACCAAGACCAGACAAAGACACAGCAAAATAGATTGTAGATTATAGACAAATCTCTCTCATGAACATAGAGGCAAAAATTCTAAAAAAAAATACTTGCAAACTGAATTAAAGAGCATTTCAACAGAATTGTCGACCATGATCAAATTGGCTTTATTCTGGAGATGCTGGGATGGTTTGATATATGTAAACCAATAAGTGCAATTCACCACATAAACAGACTCAAGGAAGAAACCACAAGATCCTCTTATTAGACGCAGAAAAGGCCTTTGACAAAATCTAACATTCATTCTGATAAAAATCATGGAGGGCCTAGGGCTATAGGGGGACATAGCTCTGCATAATAAAGGTGATATACCCCAAGTCCATTGTCAACATTATATTAAATGGAGAAAAACTGAAAACATTCCCATTAAACTTTAATACACTGAAGAAATAAATTGAAAAATAGACTGCGAGATGGAAAGAGCTTTCATGCATATGGATTGGTAGAATTCATATTGTGAAAATGGCCATCCTACCAAAAGTAATATACAAATTCAGTGCAAGACCCATTAAAATACCAAGAGAATTCTTCACAAAAATTGAAAAAAAATAATCCCAAGTTTCATATGGGGACACATAAAACTCAGAATTTCCATAATAATCCTGAACAACGAATGAACTATTGGAGTCATTGCCATCCCTCATCTCAGATTATACTACAGATATAGTAATAAAGACAGCACACTACTTGCATTCAAAACAGGCATATTGATCAGGAGAATAGAGCTGAGAATCCAGACTTAAATCCATGCATACACACAATGATTTTTTTTTTTTTTTAAATGAAAGAGCCACAAATACATGCTTGAGAAAAGACAACATGGTCAACAAATGGTGCTGGTCAGGCTGGATAAGGACATGAAAAAGAATAAAGTAGATCCCTATCACTCACCATGGACAAATGCATCAATGAACTTAACATAAGGCCTGATAACCTGAATCAGTAGAGAAGAAAGTAGGGGCTACATCGGAACTTCTAGGCACAGGAAAGGACTTTCCCGATAGGACTCCTATAGCACAGGAATTGCATCCAACAATTGACAAGTGGGATTTCATGAAACCAAAAAGGTTATGTTCAACAACAGATGCTGATTGAGTGAAGAGGCCACCTACAAAATAGAATAAAAATCTTTTCCAGATACACATCTAACAGAGGCTATTATTGTATAAAATATACAAGGAATTAAAAAATCTAAACATCTATAAAACAAAGAA
>NW_008353342.1:1015527-1018111 GCF_000622305.1 Nannospalax galili
AAAAATGAAACACAAATGGCTGATAATTACTTTTAAAAAGTTAAACATCTTTTGTCATGAGGGAAATGCAAATTAAAACCCCTTTGAGATTTCATCTCACTCTACTCAGAATGGCTAAAACCCTAAAACAACGGAAAATGCTGATAAGGATGTGAAAAAAGGAGAACATTTATCCACTGCTAGTGGGGGGCACAAACTCATACAGGCGCTATGGAAATCAATGTGGAAATTCCTCACAAAACTTGTCTACCATAGGATTCAGCAATACCACTCTTGGGCATATACCCAAAGACTCTATACCCTCCTACAGAGATACCTATTCAGCCATGTTCATTGCTGCCCTTTCCATAATAGCCAGAAATTAGAGACGACCTTGATGTCCATCAACTGATAAATGAATAATAAAGGTGTGGTACATATTCATAGTGGACTATTATTCAGTTCTCTGAAAAAGGAAATGAATGGAACTGAAAACAATCATACTGAGTATGGTAACCCAGACCCAAAAAGACAAATGTCATGTCCCCTCTCTCACTGTTGGATGGAAGCTCGAAAATCCTACATATGCATATTCCAATTAGAAAATCCAGAGAACAGTGGCTGTGATCTCAGACTGCCAGGGAGTGCTGGTTCTGGCCTCCTTCTGGCATAGAGGCTGAGAATGCAGGGGACTGCCTGAAAGCACCCAGATCCTGCCTCCCCATGGTGTTGAGCTTCCCCTAATGCGCTGTACCCAAATCCTTAACTGGGATTTCGTGAGCCTCCTCCTAAGGCCCCAGGGAAGACTTGGCTTTGGTATCCAAAGGCTGAGATCCTAGCAGACAGCCTGGGGGTGGGGGTTCTGACTTCCATCTGTGTAGTGGCTGTGATCTCAGCAGACTGCCAGAGAGTGCTGATTCTGGCCTTCCTCTGGCATAGGGACCTAAAACACACCAGACTAACTGAGAGTCCCCAAATTGCTCCCCCTCCTGCCTGCCTTAGAGAACTTCCCAAAGTTTCTCTGAGTTCCTGCTAATAGGGGTCCAAACCTTAGAAGGAAGCCTGAGTATAAATCACTAGAACGTGACTTGGGCTTCTCTGGGTGCTCCTGAATAGCTGATCTGAAGCCATCAGTTCCCACCAAAATAAAACCTGAGAGAACCTGAAACTGGCACCAACCAGCTTTCCATAACCAATAAGGAAAGGACCAAGGCACACCAATAATAGACACAGAGGCATACCTCAACGTAATTCTCATATCAGAATCATAAACAACAAAAGAAATTCATATGCCAAAATCAGAACAAAAGAATAATAAAATGGAAAGCCAAAACACTATGTCCCCACCGAACTCCATCAGTCCTGTAGAAGAGTTCTACAAGGAGAACCGCCTAGAGATAACCCAGGACACTGAATTTAAAAGAGCAGTTATAAACATGATCAAGAAATTCAATGAATTTAAAGAACATACAAATAAATCAAAGAACTAAAAGTTACTCGACAAACAAGCTAAAATAAGAGGGGTAAACTTCTGAATGAATTCACAAAAAAGATGGAAACATGGAAGAAACTCAGACAGAAATGAAGAAGGAAGTGAAAAACTCAATAAGCCAACTTGAAACAACAGGGAAAGCCTCACAGCTAGAATGAATGAAATGAAAAACAGAATATCAACACTGGGGGATAAAGTTGAAGAATTGGACCACTCAAGCAAAGAGTATGGAAAATTTAAAAAAAAAAAAAAAAAAGGAATGGAATATGCAGGAGACATGGGACACCATGAAAAGACCAAACATACATATCATAGGAGTAGAGGAAGGAGAAGAATTTCAGGTTAATGGTATTGGTCAGATCTTAAACAGGATTATAGGAGCCCTAGTCACTACAAGAACTCATGTCTATTAATCAACACACTCCTAAAAGGAAAGACATCCCCATACAAATACAGGAAGCACATAGAACACCAAATAGTATCAGAAAAGAATCTCCCCACGGCATATCATATAAAAACACTGAATGTACAGAACTAAGAGAGAATACTGGAAGCAGCAAAAGAAAAACACTAAGTCACATGCAAAGGAAAGCCCATCAGAATTACAGCTGACATATCAATGCAAACTATGAAAGCCAGGGGAGGCTGGACAAAGGTATTTCCAGTTCTACATGACAATAGATGCCAGTCCAGAATACTTTACCCAGCAAAAATGTCTCTTATAGTTGAGGGGGAAAGAAAAATGTTCCTTGATATGAATAGTGTGGAAGAATACATGTCCACAAAACAAGCCCTTCAAATAATACTTCAAGCAATACAGAGAGCAGAGAGAGAAGTAACTATACCCCAGGGGCAATGAAAGAAAACAAATAAAGGTATAATTGAGGAAACACAACAGAGAGCACAAATAGCAATTAAAATGATAGCAACCAATACACATCTTTCAATAATAACCTTAAATATCAATGGACCGAACTCCCCAGTCAAAAGACACAGGATAAGTGAATGCATTATGCATTATGATCCATCTCTTTGCTGTCTGCAAGAAACCCATCTCACCTTCAAGGGCAGGCACTATCTTAAGGTAAAAGGATGGAAAAGAATATTTCAAGC
>NW_008353342.1:1018819-1020520 GCF_000622305.1 Nannospalax galili
AATTCTAATATCTGGGAAAATAGATTTCAAAGTAAAACTAATCAGGAGAGATAAGGATGGTCACTTCATTCTGATCAAAGGAAGAATTAACCAAGAAGATATTACAATCCTTTATATATATGCACCAAACTCTGGTAAGCCAAAATTCATAAAAACAACACTACACAACTTTAAGACACAGATTAATCCCAACTCAGTAACAGTAGGGTACTTCAATACCCCACTGTCTCCAGTGGACAGATCAACTGGAAAACATATAAACAGAGAGACATCTGAATTAAATGCTACCATACAGCAAATGGACCTAACAGATATCTTTTGAATATTCCACTCAAGCACAAAATAATACACTTTCTACTCAGCACCCCATGGAACTTTTTCAAAAATTGACCACACACTGGGCCACAAAACAAACCTCAACAAATTCAATAAATTGAAATAACTGCATGCATTCTATCGGACCACAATGAAATAAAGCTCAAAGTCAACACGGGATAAAGCCCTAGTCACTACAGGAACTCATGTCTATTAATCAACACACTCCTAAACAATGAGTAGGTCAAAGGAGAAATTAAGAAAGAATTAAAAGAATTCTTGGAATTCAATGAAAAGGACAATACAACACAACACAACCTCTGAGACATTTTAAAAGCAGTTCTAAGAGGGAAGATTATAGATCTAATAGCCTTCTAAAAAATTAGAAAGAGCCCAAACAAATGACCTAACACTGCAATTCTTATTATTTATTAATAACAAAAATCATGGCAGAAATTAATGAAATAGAAACAATACAAAGAATCAATGAATCTAAGATCTGGTTCAATGAAAAGCTAAACAAGATAGACAGACCCTTAGCCCAGTTAACCAAAAGAAAGAAAGAGCAAATCCAAATCAACAAAATCAGAGATGAAAGGGGAAACATCAAAACAGTCACCCAAAAGATCTGAACCATTATAAGGGAATGTTTTAAAAACCTACATACTATGAAATTGGAAAGAAATGGATGGATATCTAAAGTCATGGGAACCACCAAAGTTAAACCAAGAAGAGATCAACAGTTTAAACGCACCTATAACATATAAGGAAATCGAAACAGTAATACGAAGCCTCCCAACTAAAAAAAAAGCCCAGGCCCAGATGGATTTACAGCAGAATTCTACCAGATGATGAAAGAAGACTGCCATCCAATACTACTTAAATTATTCAAAATGATGGAAATGGAAGGAGAATCCCCAAATTCCTTCTCTGAAGCCAGCATCACTCTAATACCCAAACCGGTAAAGATACAACCAAAAAAGAAAACTCTAGACCCATATCCTTAATGAACGTAGATGCAAAAATTCTCATCAAATACTTGAAAACCACATACCATGTGTCTACACATCAAAAAGATCATTCACTGTGATCAAGTAGGCTTTATTCCAGAGATGCAGGGATGGTTCAATATATGCAAGTCAAATCGAACTTTATTAATCATATAAATGGACTCAAAAACAAAAACCACATTGTCATCTCAATAGATGCAGAAAAGGCTTTTGACAAAATTCAACATGCATTTGTGTTCAAAGTCCTAGAGTGAATTGGACCGGAGGGAACATACCTCAACATAGTTAAATCCATATATAACAAACCCACAGCCAACATCATTCTAAATGGAGAAAAACTGGAAGCATTCCCATTGAAATCAGGAACCAGACAAGA
>NW_008353342.1:1020752-1021861 GCF_000622305.1 Nannospalax galili
GGCTTCAGATTCCCCTGGAACTGGAGTTAAGGACTGTTCGTAGCCACCATGTGGGTGCTGGGAATCGAACCCAGGTCCTCTGTAAGAGCCATCTCTCCAGCCCCTCTACAATGAAAATTTTAAATCACTAAAGAAGAGATTGAGGAAGACAACAGGAGATGGAAGGACCTCCCATGTTCATGGATTGGAAGAATTAATATTGTGAAAATGACCATCCTACCAAAAGGAATATATAGATTCAATGCAATCCCAATCAAAATTCCTGTGACATACAGAATTAGAAAAAACATCCTTAAATTCACATGGAAGCACAAAAGACCCCAGATAACCAAAGCAACTCTGAGCCCAAAGAGCAACACTGGAGGATTACTATACCAGATCTCAAAGTAAACTACATAACTATAGTCATAAAAACAGCATGGTGTTGGCACAAAAATAGACACATAGATCAATGGAATATCTTTGAAGACCCAAACCTGAAATACACACAATTTCCAGCACCTGATATTTGACAAAGGTGTCAAGAACACACAATGGAGGAAAGACAGCATCTTAAACAAATGGTGCTGGCAAAACTGGATCTCCACCTATAGAAGAATGAAATTAGATCCTTATCTTTTACCTTGCACAAAAGTCAACTCCAAATGGATCAAAGATCTCAGTGTGAAACTAGAAACCCTGAAACTATTAGAATAAAATACTGGCAGTAACTAAGTTATAATATATAACTAAGTTATATCTATTTAGCAGAATAACAGCATTAGGTTCTTGCGTAAAGGCCAGTGTCCTTTCTGGCCACAGGTATCTAGGTCTGGTATCAATGTCAGGTATGGTCCTATGAAGTGAACTTTAAATTAGATTAAAAAGTTGTTGGTTACTCCCATATTATTCATGCCACTATTGCATGAATAATATTGCATATAAAGTGTTAGGGTTCCAAATAGCAGCTCCCTCCCTCCCCAACAGGGACCTACAGACTTTGGAGCCTGGAAAAGGGAACTTAGCTGATAAGCACCTTGACCTTTGAGGTCAAGAAGAACAAACTCTGCTGAGAAGCAGCCTGCCTTTCCTCTGACCTCCAAAGATAAGATAAGCAGATTTCCTCTTAT
>NW_008353342.1:1023204-1028568 GCF_000622305.1 Nannospalax galili
AAATGTAGGAAACGGTATATATTAAAATGAAATGGAGATCTTGTTTAAAGGGTAAAAACTCATTCAATTTTATGTCTTACAAGGTTAATACTGAGTTCAATATTGTATGACTATATTATTTCAACTGTGAATCTAAAAGTTTACAGCCACATTTGAAAGAAATGTATCCTTGCTCTGGAATGTGTTACTGAATATGTTAAAGCTCTGATGAAACGCTTCTTCTAATCATGTGGTTATTAAATTAAAAATAATTTTTTTAAAGTATCAGTGTTGTAAAATTTACAGTCCCCCCACCAAATAGTTTATTGAGAACTTCATACATGCATACAAGGTGTTTTGATCAAATCCATGCCCACTCCCTCCCCTCCAACTCCTCCCACATTTCCCCATCACTTTTTTTTTTTTGATAACTTCATGTACTCTTTCTTCTTCTTTTATTTTTTATGGGGCTTTTTGCTACTCTAACATCACCTCCTCTGAAGAGGTAACCCTAAAATCTTTTAAGGATTAGATAAAAGTTTCCAAATACTTTTGACATTTTTGGCCTTTGGAATGGAATATGTTGCTAAGAGGCCAAAGGGTGACTTTTAGCCAAGAAACTGGCTACTTTTCTTTGGGGTCTTTTTACATTAACTGCCTAGGCAATTCCTACCTCCTATTCTTATCACACCACCTTCTGAAGAGGTTACCCAAATTGCCAATGGGGAATCAGGATACAGAATGCTCTGGCTTTTTCCATGTTGAACAGGGATGCAGGATGAGGCAACTGGGGTGTTCCTTCAGTGGGTCTATCTAAAAGACTCCCAAATCGCATAACTCTTATCTGTAGGGGGAAAGAAAGCCCTTGACTCGTGAATAGGAGATGTGAATGAGAAGTAAAGGCAAGAGTAATTAGCATTAGAAGTAGACAGGGAACTAAAGTCAGAACAGGACAATTTTCAAATGTTCATAAGAGAGTCCATCGGAATTTCTTGACAAGGGCTTCCAAAAGCATCCTTCAATAGGGTTCCTCCTCATTTTTCTTTTGTGTGCCAAGGCTGGACTTGAGAGTGATGGATTCAGAATTTGCTTTCTGGCATTTTGAAAGCTGTTGGAGTAGTTAGAATCAGTGTCATTTCTCTCTCAAAGGCTTCTAGATAATTGTGGCGGGGGGGAGACGGTTTGCTGAGGTATATGTATGACCTGACCATATGCACACTGGAAAGCCTTTACCCATTATGGGTCAAGTCTTCTCTTCCTAGTCTTCCCCAGATTGCATATTTAGCCCTCCCCAAATCCAGGAGACCATGTGTGATTAGGGCCAAATTACCTACAGTTGGCTGGGACGCGTGGCTGGATACTCAGGTGAGGGTCTAATAACCCTGCTTGGCCCTCCTTTAATGAAGGAGCAAAATCGTCAACAACCTGAATTGTGACGATGTTTATCAATCAGGCACAGCTGAAATCATAATGATAGTAGTTATTTCATGCAGAAGAGACTGCTGTACAGCATCATCTTATTAAACAGACATGGAATTTAAAAGAATTATTGCTAGGATCCACAAATGAGGGAGAATATACTTCTTTTATTTTTCTGAGTCTGTTACTTCACTTAGTATAACAGTTTCTAGATCCATCCATTTACCAGCAAATTTCATTACTTCATCTCCATTGTATAAATATACTACATTTTTTTAACCACTCATCAGTTGAGGGACACAGGTTGCTTCTATCTCTTAGCTATTGTGAAAAGAGAAGCAACAAATATGGTTGTATAACTGTCTCTACAATAGGAGGAGTCCTTTGAGGATATGCCAAGGAGTGGTATAACTGGGTCATATGGTAGGTTCATTATTAGTTTTTTTGAGTTCTCCACACTATTTTCCATAGGACTTGCACGAGTTTGCAATCCCACCAGCAGTGAATGAGTGGTCCCCATTCTCCACGTCCTAGCCAGCATTTGGTTTCATTTGTTCTCTTGATCCTAGCCAGTCTGATTGGGGTAAGGTGATACATTAGGCTGGTTTTAATTTGCATTTCCCTAATTACTAAGGATGTTGAGCACTTTTTGAGATGTTTCTTAGTTATCTTTATTTCTTCATTTGAGAACTCTCTGTTTATATCTTCAGCTTCTCTTTTGAGTCATTTGGCATCTCACTTCTTTGTTTTTTGAGTTCTTTATATATTCTGGATCTTAAACCTCTGTCATATGTGTCACCAGTGAAGACTATTTTTTCCTATTCTGTGTGTTTTCTCTTCACTTTTTTGATAGTGTCTTTTGCTGTACAGAAACTTTTTAGTTTATACAATGCTTTAATTTCATTTGGTTTATAAGAGTTTAACTGACTTTCTCAAAGTAGCACAACCCAGTGCTGACAAGATAAAAACATAAGTTATGGCCTCAGGGTCCAGTATTTTCTAATAATCTGAATAATGACATTTCCCTTTAAACAGCCATGTAAATAGCATGTATAAAATGAATATTATTTGTTATGAAACATGTTGTTTCAGCTGATAAAGAAAACCTGTGCAACTGTGTTCACTAAATTGTGCGTAAAAGTGTTCACTAATTGCTGTGATGCACTACCTTAAAACATTTAGGATGTTATTGAAATAATCTCTATACATACTTCTTTGAAGAATTATAACACGTGAGTCAATGCCATCTTTCATCTTACTATGATACAGTGACTTATAAATCTCTGAAATTAGAGAATATCCATATTTAAAGTCCCCACTTAAGACTATAGTTACAGTTTAGACAATAGTGCCTCTCTTGTTAAATAATCCTTCTCCTTTAACTTTATTTTAAATTCCAGCTCCTACAATCCATACTCTTCCTAATCTATGAAATTAAAACTTAAAATCTGAACATGTCAGACTTGGGGAGGATAATAAGCCAGGTCATATCTACTCGCAAGTTTTGTATATCATCATTGGAAGTATTATCATCATCTTCTCTCTCTTAGGTCTTAAGTTGATGTCCATGTAAGGGATGATATATAAAGTTGAAAAGATTGTAGGGCTGGAGAGATGGTGTAGTGGTTAAGAGCACTGGATGCTCTTGTAGAGTACCCGAGTTTGATTCCCACCACCTCCATGGCATATAGCAACCATCCATAACTCCAGTTCCAGAGGATCAGAGGCTCTCTTCTGGCCTTTAAAGGCTTTGCATGATAAAGGTGCATTTATATACCGGCAGGCAAAACACTCATACACATAAAATAAAAATTAAAAATAAATCAATTTTAAAGATTGTAGCAAAACTAGTCAAAAAGTTTAAGATGTTAATACTGTTGAAAGAAAAGTTAACAAATCCAAAGAGGTACCTGTAAGCCTGTGAAGATGACCAGGTACTCTCTGAGGATTGTAAGGATTCAACAAAGTCTCATTTACTCATTTATTCAGTTTCCAGAATTTCAATCTAACATATTCTTTGTGGGGCTCAGGAAAAAGAAAAGAGCTAGGGTAGGATGATTAGTTCCTTAGCCTGTGTAAAATTCAATTCCATTGCTTGACAATTAAATGTTAAGAGTTCTCTAAGTCAAGAAGGAACTTGAAGAAAAACAGTAAACAGTATCACTTAATATTAAACACAGTTTAATAAGAATTTATTTAACCTGCTCTAAAATAACATATCTATAATGTAAGGTAAAATACTAGGTCTTTAAAATCCAATTATTTTCCATGACAAGCAAGCTAAAAAGTACATCATTAAGCAAATCAGTGCCTGGACTGTTAAATTATAGCAGAGTAAGAATCTCCTGGCAAAAGAGAGGACATATTTAAAGTTTCTATTGTAGAAATTGCAATAACATTATTACTCCTGTTTCCTTTGAAATACATGATGTACTTAATATTCTTGTCAGACCCTAGGCCTGGAGTGCCTTCTAAATTTTAAAAAGATGAAAACAGAATGTATGAAAGTGTCTCAAAACAGATGAAGATTCCATGATGATTATTCTAAAGATTCAGGCCCGGTATAGCACATGTCAAAACATGTAGGGCTATCTGTCCCTTAAATCCTGATTTGTCGTCACTTGTCTCAAACTGTAATTTTCACTAATTAGGAAATTCTTTTGGGACTTGATTGCATGTCGAAATGTGTTACTCAGGATCTTAACAGAGATATAAAATCCATAAATTTATTAGTGTATTGCATCTCCCTGGCAGAGAAGATGCACATATTCTAAGTATCATGAGCTGCTGCATAGATTTTTCCACAGCCATCAGGTTAGTAATGCACAATGAAGAGTGTAATGGATGATACCAGCCAGCTTGTTATCAGGAATCTGAATTCCAGGTCTTCCTTTGAGCACTAAGTGGTTCTGTGAACTCAAGGACGTCCTCTATTCTAAAGCACTTCTCTTCTGCTCTCTGTAAATTTGATCAATTGACAAAAATATATTTATCAAAAGTTTCTCTCTATCATAATCTAAGAATATCACAGCAAACATTTAGTCTATAAGATTTCGGTGAGCACAAATGACTGCATTGTGTGCACACTGGGCACTGTGAGCACAAATGACTGCGTTGTGTGCACACTGGGCACTGTGAGCACAAATGACTGCGTTGTGTGCACACTGGGCACTTTGTATCATCTCTTCTGCGTTGTGTGCACACTGGGCACTGTGAGCACAAATGACTGCGTTGTGTGCACACTGGGCACTGTGAGCACAAATGACTGCGTTGTGTGCACACTGGGCACTGTGAGCACAAATGACTGCGTTGTGTGCACACTGGGCACTGTGAGCACAAATGACTGCGTTGTGTGCACACTGGGCACTGTGAGCACAAATGACTGCGTTGTGTGCACACTGGGCACTGTGAGCACAAATGACTGCGTTGTGTGCACACTGGGCACTTTGTATCATCTCTTCTAACATAAAATTCCACTATTTTGTTCATGTTCTACTTTAAGGGTCTCACAGCAAAAATACTGACTCAATCACAATTCTTGTAACAGGACAGGGTTAGCATAGAAGGAAGACTATGAAGCTTGCTGGAAACTATGTATGCTTGAGCTGGCTCCTGAAATCAAGGAATTGTGATCACTAAACAGCCCCCAGTAGGGCATTCTACATGACAATCAGATCTTCTAAAGAATGACTGGGATAGTACAGAGATCTATCTAAAACCAGGATCAAGATCAGTATGAATCAAATCTGGTGAAAAAAGAACTTCAACGACTTCCTACTATGAACACGGAGATATTGATTACATACATACTATGAACACGGAGATACTGATTATATACATACTATGAACATGGAGATACTGATTACATACATACTACGAACACGGAGATACTGATTACATACATACTATGAACATGGAGATACTGATTACATACATACTATGAACACAGAGATACTGATTACATAC
>NW_008353342.1:1028655-1033351 GCF_000622305.1 Nannospalax galili
TACATGCATACTGTGAACATGGAGATACTGATTACATACATACTATGAGCACGGAGATACTGATTACACACATACTGTGAACACGGAGATACTGATTACATACATACTGTGAACACGAAGATACTGATTACATACATACTATGAACACGGAGATACTGATTACATACATACTTTTCTTACGTTATGAAGAAAACGTATTGTGATAGTTAATTTTAGTTTAAACTTGACACAATCTAGAATCACCTGCATCTCAGTGAGAGGTAGCTTAGATCAGGTTGGCCTGTGAGCATGTCTGTGGGAAGCTGTCTTCATTACATCAACTGATGCTGGAAGACAGAGCCTGATGTGTGGTGCCATCCCCTGGGTTTGGGTCCTGGACAATGAGTGGAGAAATGAGCTGAGCAGTAAGCATGCATGGTTTAATTCTCTACTCTCGACTGGGTATGACTCACTGGTTCAAGTTCCTGCTGGCAACATTAAAGAAGCCAAAGAAAACCAAGGCGCATGTTCACAGGTAGAAAAGCGGCTGCTTTCCAAATCTCTCATGATTTCAAGTGTTTTAATAGTTGGCTCACTAGATGCTGGAGGTCCAAGAGGTCCAAACAGTGTACAGATAACAGGGTTATAGTCACAAATAGAAAATTTGGTACCAACTTTGGTACCAACCAAAGGCCATTAACTCCACAAAACTTCTAAGAATCATTTCCTATCATAAAATGAGGTTGCAACTCCATATTGATGACAAAGTTCTGCCAAAGGATGAATGCCAGTCAAATCACTGCGTCTGTTTTCTACAGCAAATTCACCTGCAGCTTCCCTGGGCTGTGAGAACTTGGCTCCCAGGTCCACATTACAAAATACAGCCATGGTCACTTCCTTTACAAGCCTCATAAGAAGCCAGATGACAAAAATGTTCTAAAATAAGTTAAGGCAAAGCTGATCTATTTTTCACGTTCCCCAAGTTAATTCAAACTTTAGATGTGATCTGTAGTAAGGTAAGGCACGGAGTATTTTTTGTTATTCTCCTCAAACTATGTAACTTTTATGCATTGCACTGGATCATCAGGACTCAGAGTTCCTCAAGTGTATTTGCCTAGCCTCCTGTTAAATCATTTTCCCTCAGGCACTTCAGAATCATCATTTCACTACAAGGCTTTCTAGAGGGCCATTCCAAGAAATAACCACAATCAGATTGTTCTATGTGTAGGTATAAAAGCACAATATGAGTCTCTGATTGATTGATTGATTGATTGATTGATTGATTGATTGATTGATTTACTGATTGATTTTGGTATGAGGTTCCATGAGAAATAGCTGCTTTGCTTCTTTCTGATAAAAAGTTTTATGGAAGTGGGATTGGAGAGTTGGCTCAGTAGTTAAGAGTACTGACTGCTCCTGCAGAGGACCCAGGTTCGATTTCTGGCTAACCACCATCCTAATTCCAGTTCTAGGGGATCCTAAGCCTTCTTTTGACTTCCATGGACATTGAACAACATGGGTGCACTCACACATAGGCAGGCAATACACTCATATACATAAAATAAAAACTAATGAATGAAATATTTAAAAAACGTTTTATGGAAGACTGTTCTTTCCTTTTTCCTTTACTTTCCAAAACTAAGTTCAAGCGTTGTGACTCAAACTGCATGGCTAATATTTGGTCTTGCCTGCTAAACTAATTTCTAGCCTTAGAATAGGCAGGCTATCTGTACAATATATACAACTGAAGTGATATTAAAGACCAAAAATATTTTAAATGAAAAAATCAATTGGAAATAATATTTCTCTACAAAGGCTTCAGATGTAGTAATTGCAACCAATATAGCATGGAAATAGTAAGGAATGATACAAGCTGTCCTGTTATTACAGAAGTATGTAAGATGACAGATTCTACACAAAGAAAACATTCATAATGATTAACTTGCTAATTTATTTTCACTTAATAAATTAAATGCTCCTTGAAGGTCAGAATAGTGTTAACCAAGGTTTAAGTAGTGCTGAACATGACCAATGCTCCCATAAATTCTAAGTGAATAAAGAAATAATGTAATATCAAAACAAGTGCATAAATCTAATAATCCACTCTTCTTACTGAGCTTATTATTTATACTAAGATCATAATACACTGCACACATTTTAGCATTACTAATGATCAGTTATCATAATGACCAATTTTTAAAAAAATAAGAAGAAACAAAGCCTGGTGGGGTAACACATTTCAGTTCTCAACATAGTTCAATTTCCAATCATTCCAGTTTTTCTCTCAATGTAATTTCAGGAGCGCTTTAAGATTCTGCAGAATCAAAAGCTTTTAGAGATAAATGCATCAATTACACATAATCTTGTGAAGTGATCCTGCCATGGATCCTTAGTCATTCATCCTCAACCCACAGAATGCCATCTGCTTATTTTGTGTGTACCTTGTTACAAAGAGAACAAGAGTAAAAGAACTCTTATGCCAATTTCACTCCCTTAAATACGATAACTTGCAAATATGCTTTGTTTTCAAATGTGTTAATGTTCTTACGTTTTCTATGGCATTACTGACTATAAATGTTAAAGTCTGAACAGCGATATACACATTCTGCTCTTTGTGATGAATAATCCTGCATGCATACTTCTCTTCTGATTCAGAAAGTGAAATAAACAGTATTTCAAGAAAGCTCTAACTTTATCATTTAATCGCAGTCCTGATTTTATTTCCTTCTGAAATGACTCTTGTATAGCATTCAAGTAAAGGGTGGGATCTGAACCATTCATTTCATTTAAATGGCCTTCCCTCTTACCCTCCAGGGGAAGACATTCCCCCTTACCTTCCAGGGTAACATTAAATTTGAGTGATTTGATGTTGGAATATGTAGTCTATAATGCATTCCATCTGTTCAGTAATGGTGACCACTCAAAAATATTAGAATTATAATCCCACTTATTTCTGTTCATTTAAATAATATGACAAATGTAATTTTATGATAAATAATTAAAACAGACTTAACAGTCACTAAATATTTCTGCCATCATTTTCTCCTTTGATTTTTTTGTAACATCCATTTGAAGAGAATAAATACATCTAGAATATGTGCTATCTTATGCACCATTAACTATTAATATACAAGCTGCAGTTGAAACCGTGTTTTGTCTAATGGTTCAGAAAGTAGGTGGATCCAGCCTCACATCTGAATTTTATGCATTTTTTCTTTTATTATTGACTTGCATATATTTGTGAACACAGATATAAGGGGTATGGTGGCTGGCCCTTTGTATAAACAAATATTGCAACTAGAAACTTTTCATTAAACTGCCAGTTATAGATAAGGTGAGACAAGATATTGCTTCCTGGTACAGTATATAACGTTTGTATGTATAAAAATTCTTAAGTAATAAACATGCTTATTTGTTTATGTTTGTTTGTGGTTTGCCTGTTAAGGATATATATGTTAGAAGTATAGGTCCCAGTGTGGGGAGCTTAGTACAAGGCGATCAGTTGGCAGACATTGTTTTCAGAAGGAATGGGTCTAGTCTCACACAGTGACTTCGTGGATCTCTCAAGAGCAAAGTGTTACAAAAACAATCTAGCCTGAGCCCTGAATTGCTCTCTGACTTTCTATCTCACAGTGGAATTCTTCTCTTCCAGAGAAGTCCATTCCATTGTGATGACACAGTGTTGTATTCAAATGGAGCCTGTCCAGAGAACAGAAGCTTGAGCCTTCCTCTTGACCCTCTAGCACATCCAGAACCAGTGTGCTAAATAAGATCATCATCTTTACAAATTATCTGGAGTCCTGTATTACACTGTAACAATAGAAAACAGAGTGATATCTTACTCCTATGAAGTAAACAAATGGTCTATCATGAAGACTGAGAAAGCATTAGGATCTACCTAATTTTCAAAGGCCACTGGAAAAATTCCAGAAATGTTTCAGTATCCAATATCCAATATCCGTGTAGCCTGACCTTATCACTGCCACAGTGCTCATTTAAAGATGCTAGCCTGACCTTATCACTGCCACAGTGCTCATTTAAAGATGCTAGCCTGGCCTCTTCCTAATTGTCATGGCTTTCTTTTTGACCCACCGGTTGGTCATCTGTATGGCTTTCCATGCTCCAAGCATTTTAGCCCTCTTTCAGTTCATCAAAGACAATAAATTCTTCCTCTAAGCATTTCCACATCACCCTTTATTCTGTGTGGAATGCATTTTTATTTTATTATTGGTATGTAAACTCTATCTGCACACTTTTACTCATCTTCCATTTAAAAACTTGACTTTTTTTTTTTTTTTGGTCTTTCTGAGATAGAGTCTTCCTGTATTGGAACTCACTGGACTGGAACTCACTATGACCAGGCTGGCCTTGAACTGGCAGAGATCTGCCTGCCTCTGCCTCCCAAGTGCCGAGATTAAAAGCTTGGGCCACCACACCCGACTTAAAAACTTTACTTTTGCTCCAAATTATAACATAAACCAGATCCTCAATTCTCATCTATTCACTGACTGTTGTTTCATTTAACATAATATATATATATATACCCAGGCTGGCGGGCAGAGATCTGCCTGCCTCTGCCTCCCAAGTGCCGAGATTAAAAGCTTGGGCCACCACACCCGACTTAAAAACTTTACTTTTGCTCCAAATTATAACATAAACCAGATCCTCAATTCTCAATTCTTCACTGACTGTTGTTTCATTTAACATAATATATATA
>NW_008353342.1:1034988-1044787 GCF_000622305.1 Nannospalax galili
TACTGTGTGTTTATTGGATAGTACTCTCAAATGACTCCCTAATAAATATTTTCATTGGAAATGACATAGGCGTTGCTTTTTTCCATTAATGAATGCATTTGAATGTAAAATTGAGATGTAAATGTGCTTCTTTTCAAACCTCCCTTTCATGTGCCAAGCTAAAGTATACACTTATTGTTCTACTGTGTGTTTATTGGATAGTACTCTCAAATGACTCCCTAATAAATATTTTCATTGGAAATGACATAGGCGTTGCTTTTTTCCATTAATGAATGCATTTGAATGTAAAATTGAGATGTAAATGTGCTTCTTTTCAAACCTCCCTTTCATGGTTTGCAATCATTTGCTATTGTTCACCTACATCATACTTAAACTATGCTTTATTTGCCTGACAAAATCAGATTTTGAACAATATGAAGGCTATCTGTACAAATCACTATGCTTAAGGGCCCATTTAGATACTCAAAAACAACCCTATTGCATCCAAATGTCCCAGTTACTTGTATCTTTCTCTTAAGAACACTGAAGAGAGTCTATCTAACACATTAATTGAAAGAGTGAATTCCATAGTAGAGGATTAATTCTATCAGGGAATAGCTTCTTTTAAAATATTTTTATTTAACTTGTGAATTTCATATAATATAATTTGATTGTATTTATATCCTCTCCTTTATCAGTATTTCCCCCCTACTGTCGCCCCCCTCCAATTTAATGCTCTCTATTATACACACACACACACACACACACATATATATAGAGAGAGATAGATGATAGATAATAGATGATCGATGATAGGTAGATGATAGATAGACGATAGACAGATAGATAGATGATAGACAGACAGACAGATAGATATGGTATATAGAGTTTGATTTCTGTCCCCTCAGTTTGGGCCCATCAACTGGAACCTGGTCAACCTACCAAGAGTCCCGTGCTTGAAAAAGAAATGGTCTTTCTCCCTCCCAGAAGCCATCAGCTGCCAAAAGTTCTTTAGGTTGGGTTGGGATTCTTATCCATTTCCCTATGTCTATGTTGTCGCCATTGCTGTGAATTCATATGAGTAAATGACCAGTTGTCTGGAAAACTCTGTTTCTTTGTGGTCATCCACCACCTGTGACTCTTACAATCTTTCTGCCCCCTCTTCCATAATGACCCCTGAGCCTTAGGAGCAGAAGTTTATTACAGGTGTTCTATTCAGGGATAAACACTCTGCAGTCTCTTGTTCTCTGCAATTGGCCTGTTGTGGGTTTCTGTGCTCAGCACAGTCTTCTGTACAAGAAACTTCTCTAGTGAGATTAGCTCTCATTCTCTGCAAGTTGCCAAGGGAGAAAACCAACAATGGTCCTACTCAACTGTAAAGCCTAATAAACAGCAGTGTCCCAGAAAACTATTGTTATTGGTACAGTAGTGAGCTTTTATCTTGGGGGTAATCAACAGCTGTCTACTTGGAATTAAGGCCCATTCAGTGTGGTGGAACTTCCGTGTGGTATTCTAAACATAGGCAAATAAACATGGCTGGAGACTGCATAGATACTAGAGAAAAACTTACTTTCACCACATTCTTAGACCAGCATAATTTCTTACTGTATTCTAAATATGCACTCTCATATTTACAGACAAGTGTACCTCTCGCCACTTATCAAAGAGGCACTCTTTGCAACAGATGGAGACTAACACAGAGTTCCACCACTGGTCAAACACAAAATTATGTGTCTGTGAGAGGCTTAGCCTTAAGTGACATATTTTCAATACAACCTGTACACATAAGCGAATAGCTTCCTACCATCGCTGTCAAACTTCAGACTTTAAGAGACAAGTAACTGCAGTTCATCTGTAGAAATAAAGGTTAAGGAGAAAAAAGCACTGCTGCTAGCCAAGATTCCAGTTATGCCAAGCTTGGATAGATGACCCTAAATAGCAAGGAAAAGAGGTACATGAGGTTGTGGAAGAAGCATGTGCAGCATGAGTTTCCTTGGCAACCTTGGCTCATGTGTTGATATTTATGAATGATATCTCTTTTTTCTTCCTTATTTTTATTCTTTTGTGTGTAAGTCCACCTGTGTCATGCAATGCTCATGGAGGTCAGAAGAGGGCATTTGAGTCCTTGGAACTGGAGTTAAGAATGGTTGTTAGTCATCATGTGGGTGCTGGGATTTGAACTCAGGTCTTCTGTAAGAGCAGCTAGTGCTCTTAACCACTGAACCATCTCTCCAGTCCTGATAAATATTTCTAACAACTCTCACAATTAGACGTTGAGGAAAACTAATCTGTGCCAATGAAATCATAAGTAATTATACTGAGGTAGACTTGGGAGTCCTGGAGTCAGCTACATTAGAACACAGTCCAGAGTCAACATGATCACTTATATAGTATATCTGAACGTTGAAGTGTTTCTACTCTTGTAACAAGCATATTACAGGAGAGAGTGGCAAGCTATAGCACTCAACTAACTACTCCTTCCTTCCTTCCTTCCTTCCTTCCTTCCTTCCTTCCTTCTTCCTTCCTTCTGTCCTTCCCTCCCTCCTTAATTCCCTTCCTTCTTTTCCTATCCTCCTTTCTCCCCATCTTTATTTCTCTCTTCTTTCCTTCCTCTCTTTCTTTTCTGCTCCTTCTCTCATTCCCTCCCTCTCTGATTCTTCCTTCATCTACTTGACAAATATTTAATGAGCATGAACATTTACTATGTTTCCAGGCCCCTGGAATAGCATGGGATGGGGCAGTGATTTTTAGGTCAGAGATGAATGAACTAATAAATAAAGTAACTATATTTTGCAACAAATGTTGTAAATGAAACAATTAGGGTAAAGATATGGTTCAGCAATTCCATGAGCTTATGTTCTTTAATCAAGGACAGCTTCTGAATTGAAACATGGAATTAAAAAAAAGGCCAAGAAGAATCTGGACATGTAAGAACTCAGAACTCAGTAAGAAATATTCCTCTTGGAGCTGGAGAGATGGCTCAGTGATTAAGAACACTGTTCTTGCAGAAGACCCAAGTTCAAATCCCAGCACCCACATGGCTGATAACAACTGTCCCTAGCTCTGGTTCCAGGGGATCCGACAGCCTCTTCTGTCCTCCGCGGGCACTGCACGACACAGGTGCACCTACTTACATGCAGGCACTACATTCATACACGTAAATTAAAATAATATATAAAATATAAAAAAAGAAATATTCCCTTGATGAGAACAAGAAGGGTCCAAGGGGAAAGGGCATTTTCTATGAGAGCCCGAGAGTTCATCATGATTATAGAAAATTTATCACAGGAAGCCTGGTACTGTAAGAAAATGTAAAGCAAGGACAAAAAAGCCAACCAAAAGCAGATGATATATTGAAACAGATATTTCAAAAACCAGAGACACAAATAACTAATAGGTAATATAAATGATAGCTATCAGTAATGATCAAGAAAATGCAAATCAAAACCTCAAGGAGCTATCCGTTCACGCCAACAAGAGGGACTGATGATAAGCAGGATTGGTGAAGTCTGGAAGAGGCCAGACTGTTCACTGCTGGTGAGAATGCAACCTGGGAAACCATATTGAGACTCTTTTAAACATTAGAAGTCTAAATATCATATAATCCAGTAGTCCATCTACTGGGATACAGCCAAAGGAAATAGCACCAACTTAGATGTCAACCAATGGATGGTTGGATAAAGAAAATAGAGCACCCATATACCATGGAATATTATCTAGTCATACAGTGAATGAAAAATTGTCATTTGTGACAACACGGATGAAAGAAGAGATCAATATACTAAACAAAATAAGCAAAGCACAGAAAGCCAAGCACCAAATGCTCACCGCAATGTGGGACTTTAAGCAGTTGGTGTCCTAGAACTTGAAAATGCATTGGTAGTTACAAGAGACTGGAGAAAGTAGGGAAGTGGGCTGGGGAATGCTTCATTAAAAGGCACTGACAGACAAGAGCAAGAAGTTCAGAAAAGCTATTGCATAGCAGAGTGTTACAGGAAGCAGTGTATTATACATTTCAAAAAGCTAGTAAAAATGGTACTGAAGTCTATACCATAAGGAAATGCTATTTCAAGAAATAGTTACACTAATCTTATTTAAAACACAAATATTATATATTGAAAGATTATTTTGTCTTATTCATATATTCAACTTCTATGAGTCTATGTATCAGTTAAAAATACAGTTAAAAGATCAAGTTGGGTGGTGCATACATGCCTATAATCCCAGCACTCACGAGGCAGGGTAACTAACTTGAGGGTGATAGAGAATTCAAGGCCAGCCTGAGCTATAGAGTGAAAACCTGTCTCAAAAAATCACAAAGATATTAAATAAAAATTCACAAATTGCATGAATGTTGTTACAAATAAAACAAATACATAAATAAGAAATCTTCAGAAAGCTTGATTTCGGATTCAGATTTCATACATGTGGTATGGGAACAGCTGGCAACATACACTGGACCCAGTCCTTCCTCCCATCTCAAGTTCTGCACACAGACCTCTGAGCTGAGGTACTGAATGCAGTATCCATGGATGATAGATATGGGCATTCTAAGGAAGGATGACTTACTGAGTGTGTTCAGAGCTTCAAGGCAGACCTGTCATCTCAAGAGGCTTTTAGATTCCTCAAAATTCCTTCCATTCAGAGTAAAGCAGAATTGAGACTCCTAACATCATACAGGGTCTCACAGCAGTGAGGTGTGAAAATTATTGCTGTGGGTGTATTGGAACTATATACAAACGTCTAGATACTGCTTCAGCTAAGGAGCTTGTATGGAAAATAAAGGAACAGAAACAGTAACACTTTTTTTAATAAAACTTTTTTGTATTTATTTATTTATAATTTATAAGTGTGAGTGTTAGGCCTACATGTAAGTGCACTTGTGTCTTGCAATGCCCATGGAGAACAGAAGAGGGTGTCAGATCCCCTAAAACTGGAGTTACAGACAGTTGTTAACCTCCATGTGGGTGCTGGAATTTGTACCCAGGTCCTCTGCAAGAGCAACCAGTGTTCTTAACTGCTGAGCCATTTCTCCAGCCCTTGTGAACAGTAACTCTTTTATTAGGAAAGTTTATCACCTTTTCTTCCGAAGCTATTCTGTTTTGTTCATCCACTTTTGTTTTTAATTGAACCTGTTTCCCTTGAACTGCTTTGTAATCCCTTCTTTTATATTTTATTATTTTACTTTTGAAAATATTTTATTTATTATTATTATTATTTTATGTGTATGAGTGTATTGTCTTCATGTGTGTGAGTGCACCTGTGTCATGCAATTTCCACAGACATCAGAAGAGAGCATCAGATCCCCTGGAACTGGAGTCATGGACAGTAGTCACCATGTGGTTCCTGGGAATTGAACCTAGATCCTCTGCAAGAACAATGAGTGCTCTTAACCCCACTCCAGTCCCTCCCCCCAACCATTTTTAAAATGTCAACTTGAGTTTATATCATCTCTCTTATTTTTCCTAACCTATTAAGTCATGAATTTGCTTTTTTCCACATCCCAGTACTTTACTCAAAATGTTTCCACATAGTTAAGTAAATAAGCTTTTGACATCTTTTCCTTTTAGTGATTCTCTCCATCCTTCTTTTAACATATCACGAGGAAACAAAAAGTGTTCCATTGTCTCTGCTATAGAAGTTTTGTCATTATTCTATTCATTTACTTTGGTATTTGCTTGTCCTGTTTTAAAATCCAAATTATCATGATAGTAAATATCTATTTGCACACACACATTCCTAATTTAATAATCTCTATGATAGCATGATTTATTCATAAGCTAAAATTCAGGATGAGATCAGTTAAATAAATTAGTAGTTATATAAATAACAGTAATCAAATATTTTGAACTAACTAGCAAACTTTCAGAATTCCTTAAAGCCATGTGTGTTAGAGAAACTATTTAGTTAGGGAGAGGGTGAGGCTGGTCTGTGAATCTTTCCAGAGTCAGGTACTAAAATGTTCAAATTTCCTTTTCAAAAGTACATGAATTTTAAATAATTGATTCTGACAGTAGAAAGAAACATCCAACATTCAGGAAGACAACAGATGGACATTTGTTGCACGTCTGTAAACTAACACATTGAGATGATCATATTTAAAAGCCAGGCATTGTCTTAGGAGGATTTTTTAAATTCATTGGATTTGGTGAGCATATGAACCATAACTAAGTTCTGAAGATCCAGATGGATAGAAAAAAATGCATCTTTCCATGCCAAATGAAAGGGAAGACTTCTGCTGGAGGATAGTCACTTGCTAATATGTCACAAGGACCATTGCAGGTAATTACTAACTCCCAGTTATGTTTGTTTTAATATATTTTTCATGATTTCCTTAAAATCTCATGGCTATTAAAAATTTAAATCCGTAATTTTTTCCTTTTTTATCTTACCACATATTTTATCATTTCTGATAGTTTACTTAGCAGAGATTCTTTTTTCCCTTTTTAATTGACCATTTTGTGAATTTCATGCAATATATTTCTGTCATATTTAGATACCCTCCTGTACCTTCATTTCCCTTACTAACTCCCCTCCAAATTTCCTTTTCAAAAGTACATGAATTTTAAGGCCTATATTGTCAGATTTGTGTCTCCAAATTCTTTTGAGTGTGGGCTCATCCACTGGAACCTGGTCAATCCATCAAGAGTTTAACCCTTAAATGAGACTGAATCTCCCCTTTTGAGCAACCAATGGTTGCCAATAGTTCCTCAAGCAGGTTTGGGATTTAATTCCTATTTCCCAACGTCTATGGTGGGAGTTTGTGTGCCTTGAGTTTCTGTGGGACTCCTGCACTGTCAGCAGTGCTTTGACTTTATAGGATTTTATGTTATTTAACTGACCAGCTGTCTGGGAAACTCTGATTCTTGTGGTCATCCACCTACCTCCAGCTCTTACTGTCTTTCTGCCCTCTCCTTCCTCGTCATTCCTGAGCCTTGAGAGGCAGAAGTTTGATACAGGTGTCCTATTCAAGGGTAAACAGTCTACAGCCTCATATTCTCTAGTTGAGAGTCTTTTTTTTCTATTTTCTATCAGACTTTTTTGAGTTCATTTTTATTAAGCTTTTGCAACTTCATACAACAGTTCTCAATCAAACTCAGATGCCCTCTACCCCCATCGCCCCATCCCCGCACAGAGCCTCGTGTATTCCGTTGCACATGCTAAGTCCCCGCACAGAGCCTCGTGTATTCCGTTGTACATGCTAAGTCCTATTCATTTAGGCATTTCTTTAAAAACTCACAGGTTATTAAAATTTTGAAGGCATAATTTTCTCTTAATCATACTGTTTAAATACACACAATGAGGAATCATCTTGGTGGTATAAAGTTGGCCTTTCAAGATACATTGTGAAGCTGTCAGCAAGGGATAATAAAACTGTAGTAGGGGGAAGTTACATTTGGAAAATTATGTGTAAACTAGCATTTGGCCAAAGGAAAATGAGTTCATTTGGAACACGATGTCAAATTTTAGATGTTTTTACATCGTCTATACTACTATACCGATGTTAAAGAAGCTTGGCTAAGTAACTCTAGAGGTAAGGAAAGAAAGCTGAATTTCTCTCTCTCTCTCTCTCTCTCTCTCTCTCTCTCTCTCTCTCACACACACACACACACACACACACACACTTTTAGGGTCAAGAGGAAACTAAAGCTTATATAAAATCAAGTGAAAAATTCCTTCATGGAGAATAGACAGAGTGGGATGGATTTGGATCTAGATTAGGCTATAGAATAACAGTAATATTTATACAATAACTTGGTTAGAAAGTGCTCAGTGAAACCCTGAAAAAATCAAGAAGAGGAAGTGATCGATTATCAATATCATCAAATTATGTGGTGGGGTCCAGTCAACTGAGGCAGCAACCTTAGTTTCTAGAAGGTTCTCTCAGTAAGGAAGAGAAAATGAGACTAGGCTAAGGCTTAAGTGGAGGCGCAACACTCCCAGCCAGAAACTATCTGTATACAGAAAATGTGTCACAGGCAATCCAAGAGAGATCCAAGATCAAGAAACAATTGCTAATGCAAAACTTTGGTTTTAAAGATGGAATAGATTTTGACAGCTTAAATACTCAAGAAGTTCTCATTGAGAAGGAAGAATTTAATCTACAGAAAAAAATGAATGAGATTGAGCTTGAAAAGTAGAAAGGGTCTGGGAGCAGAAATAGAAGGGCATCAGTGTTGGGAGCAGAAATAGAAGGGCATCAGTGTGTGTGTGTGTGTGTGTGTGTGTGTGTGTGTGTGTTTGTGTGTGTCCAGGTGGGCATGTGGACATGAGTGCAGGTGTGCATGTTTGTATAGACAAGTGTATGTGTGTACACCTGTGGAGGCCATAGGTCAGTGCTGGGTGTGTTACTTGCCAATAACTCACCACTTTATTTTTTGATAAAGGGTCTCTTCTGAACTGGAGCTCATCAATTAGGCTAGACTGGGATCTCCCTGTCTCTGCCTCCAAGTCCTAGGGTCACAGAGGCATGCTGTCACTTGTGCAATTTACACAGTTGTTGCATATTTGAACTCAGGTCCTAATGTTTGGCAGCTGGAATTTTACCACCTGAGCCATATTCCCAGTCCCAAATACCAATATTTTAATTTTAGCTTTATTTTGAGACAAGGTCTCCATGTAGTTCCAGCCGGCCTATAAAGTGCTAAGTAGACCAGGCTTGCCTTGATTTCTCAGAGATCTGCTTGCCTCTGCCTCCTGATTCCTGGGGTTAAAGGTGTGTGCTACCACACCCAGCCCCCAAACACCACTGTAAATAGAAGAACCATATTTTCCTAAATGCATTAGGCTTTTATTTGAGGACAACCTTTAACCTGAAACTTCTCCTTATCTTTCTTAATCTACATACATTTTTGCTATCGAGGAAAAACAACCAGCTGGAGACTAACAGGATAATTTTCAGAAAGGCTATACATGGGATTTTTCATGATTTTAAAGTAACAACTTCTACCATGGCCAACTCTAATGAAATATCTAAACAGAGAGTGTTGATACGTGGCAAAGGACATTTGCATGCTGATTTCATTAGGCCTGTCACTGTCATCTCTAGCATTCTCCTGTAAGACTTCAAGGTTTAGTAGCATAATAACTGAATTACTAGGATGCATTGTATACAAGGTGGTATCCAGCAGAAATCTGAGTGAACTGAATCCCCACCTAGGTACTGCTGATTGTTCAGTGGGAAATCACAGATGAAAAGACCGCTCCCCCTCCTCTGTACCTGTGCCATGGACAGCAACCTCAGTCAGTCAGAGACATGATTGAGCTCATTCATCCATCATTGCTCACCTTATTAAACTCAATATAAGCTCATTGCTATTTTTTTGTCAACCTCATTTTCTGTTGAAATTAAGAATTAAGATATTCTTTGCAATTTAGGCAGATTGTAGGTGGGAAACCCAGCTTACAATTGGACAGAAAGTCCCACTTAGTATACCATTAAATAATAACCTTCATTCATAGTGGCTAATTTTACATGTGAACAACTATAATATCCATTATTACAAGGGGTCCCTGTCTCTACTAATTTTATTCCTTAAAAATTTCTCTGAGAATATTCTTGCCAAGTATCATAGGAGTTGCCAGGCAACTGCTAAGAACAAATTCAAAGAAAAGGAGGTAATTTAATAAAGAACTCAGACACAATCAAAACCTTGTAAAATGTACAAGGTATGTGCTTTATTCAGAAAAATAAATACTATCCCTTGAGCAGATTTGAAATGAAAAATTAATAACTTATTGTGAATCACTATAATACAATTAATAAAGTTGTGAGACATGGAAAATAATGAAAAGTAACGAACGAAACATTTAAGAAATG
>NW_008353342.1:1044866-1056073 GCF_000622305.1 Nannospalax galili
CGAAACATTTAAGAAATGTGCTTTCATAGGCTACAATACAGTATGTTCTGTTACTAGATCCCAGGGCTCATTTATTTATTATACTCACTGGAAAAATTCCTTAAAAATTGTGTCCTTGGATAGGATAAAGCAAATAAGAAAATCATACTTTTCCATGGCAACATGGGAATATTACAAGTTTGGGAATGGAACAGATTAGTGAGTTTTGCAGAAACATTAAAGAATTTACAGATATTAAAGAGTTGGAAGGTTATCATCAGGAGATAGTTCTCTGGAAAATGGAAAATTTGAACACAAAGCCAAGTCATCTCCAAGACAGGTAAATATTTTGTTTTATGATAAAGAAACTGTGGTAGGCTTGTGCTTTAGTATAAATAAGAACATTTTGGTTGTAACTAATAGGCTATCTTACCTAGTTCGGCAGAAAACAAAATGGATTTGTTTCAGAGTGAGCCCTTGCATATAATCAGTAAATCACAGATATTCAGCATTCCAGAGACACTGAAACAGATTGTGAATGGCTTCAGAAATCCTCACCCTCTGGGCAAGCTTCTTAGCACACCGTCTTCATTCTCCTGGTTCAACTACTCCACATGATGGAAAGACAGTAGCCTGAGCCCAAGAGTCACTCAGTGTTCCCATACCGGAGACAAACTGTTTCTCTTTTCCCCTTCAGTGTAGCTTGTAAAATCTTCAGGAAGCACTTGGACTAATTAAGCCTGTGTGAGGAATCAGTTACAGAATTATGAGGCTAAGAATTTGAGCCTAAACTTTGGGCCCAAGGGAACCAAACAATGGAAAAGGAGGGGAAAAGGACCCTCTAAAAGGAGGCAGCTCTATTTGGGTGAAGATTTGGAAGCTTCCTGCCAGACACAATCAGGAGATGTCCTAGGCCTTCAGATTCCAGAGCCTTCATTTGCCGGGTTATGCAACATATTCATATACAGATTCTCAATCACTTTATTTAGATGTCCAGCTCTGTTTCTATTCTAACACACTTTACTCTTCCAATGACTCATTTTGCATAAAAACTTTTGTGTAGGAAGGAAGAAGACTGCATACACAAGGGAGAGTCCAATCTTGCACGTGTGGCCTCATCTGAACACTTTATGAGGTGATTCTCACGCTCTAAAACTCAGGCATGAACGTGTTCTTCTACACTGGAACTGCGTCCTGGTGGGTATGAGTCCTCTCTTCGTACACTGACCAGTACCAGCAGCGCAGGAATTGAGTCACTGCTCAAAGTGCCAGGCAGTTGGGCAGAAAGTGGAGTGATAGCCCCAAAGTACAGGACGTAGACAATAGTCAATAGCTGAGTCAGATACTCGGAGTGAAGATAATTAATTCACTTAATTAATTAATTAATAATTAAGTGATAATTAATTCATTAATGACAAGTTTAACCTTTCCTTCCAGGTATCAAGTCATCTAGTATCAGTTCACAGTAAGTTAGGAGCTATCCTGGGAATCTGTGCCTATCAGTAACGCAGCTTGAACCTTAAAGAGATGAACTTCCTAAGTTACACTTTGCGTGGTAATTCCAGCCATTGAATTTCAATAGTTGATAAGGAGCTAATAAACTAATTCACATTAAAGACAGAAGCACTTATTAACTCCAAAGCCCTTTGTTTACCTGAGCCACATCAAATCTGTAAGCATTCACAAGGAAAAAACCAAAACAGCTATTTGTCTAAATGCAAAAATAGTCATTGGTTTCGCTCTCGGTAGATGCTCAGATGAGAGCTCCTTGACTGCTCGTCACTCACAGTGTCATTTAGAGTTTGAAGACAACCACCCAGTATGACTGATCCAATGTTCATGGTCATTTGTTCTATATCTCCTATATCTCCGTCTTAGTAACTTTTCTGTTGCTATTATAAACTCCACGACCAAGACGACTTATAGAAGGAAGAGCTTATTTGGCTTAAAGTTCCAAAGGGGGAAGATTCTGTCTTGGCAGGGCAGCGGGCCCAGAGAGCTGAGCGCTCATGTCTTCAAGCACGCACAGAAAGCAGAGGTCATCGTCGGAAATGGGGCGTGGCTACAAACTCTCAAAGCCTGCACCCAGTGATGTGCTTCCTCCAGCACAGCCACATTTCCTGAAGGTTCCGTGGCCCCCCAACTATGCCACCAACTGCAGCCTATGGGGGACAATTCTCACCTGAAACAACAATCTTCACCAGGGCCTCCAAGGTATCGTCCCTTCCAATCAACCACAGCATTCCTAACAAATTATTAATTATTTAACAGTGTGTATGCATTGGCACATTCCACCACTGTCACACACTCCAATTTCTAAATTGTGAATTTTCTTTTCTCTTCTAGTTTTCAGAGCCATCCTTGAAATCATGCCTGCTTTTTTTTCTATATAGAAATACAATGCTCAAACACTAACTGTATTATGTATTGTGTTCATTAGAGTGTAAACTGCTCGAGAGAAAGATATGTTCTTTGATGTTTTATCACTGACACCTGTCACAGACCTGTGGAAGGACCTGTCATGAAAATCTGTATGCAAACTGATAGAGAAATGTAAACACAGAACTACTTAATTACATCACTAGGTCAATAAATTTTCTAACATACTGCATTCTAACAGCTAGATGTTCAAAGGTCAATTTATATGGGTATCTGCCCCAAGTTTAATAACTTGGTACCCTTTCAAAGTCAAAAACCTTCCTCCCGTCCTTCCTTCCTTCCTTCCTTCCTTCCTTCCTTCCTTCCTTCCTAATGTAAACACAGAACTACTTAATTACATCACTAGGTCAATAAATTTTCTAACATACTGCATTCTAACAGCTAGATGTTCAAAGGTCAATTTATATGGGTATCTGCCCCAAGTTTAATAACTTGGTACCCTTTCAAAGTCAAAAACCTTCCTCCCGTCCTTCCTTCCTTCCTTCCTTCCTTCCTTCCTTCCTTCCTTCCTTCCTTCCTTCCTCCCTCCCTCCCTTTCTCTTTCTCTCTCTTTCTTTCTTTCTTTCTTTCTTTCTTTCTCTTTTTTCTTTCTTTCTTTCTTTCTTTCTTTCTTTCTTTCTTTCTTTCTTTCTTTCCTTCTTTCTTTCATTATTTTATGTGTATGAGTGTATTGCTTGCATGTAGGTGGGTGCATCCATGTCATTCAATGGCCATGAAAGTCAGAAAGGGTGTCAGATTCCCCTGGAACTGAAGTTATAGACAGTTGCTAGCCGCCATGTGAGTGCTGGCCACTGAACCTGGGTCCTCCGTAAGAGCAGTCAGTGCTGTTACCCACCCAGCCATCTCTGCAGCTTCAAATCTTAATTTCTTGTTCAGGACATAGTTATTTAATGGATTACGCCTCTATCTGTGAGTGTTTTATTTTCTGTTGCTGGTTCTTTGAGCATACTGCCTTCTTCCACAGGGTTGGATCAAAGTAGCCATTGTTTGAGGAATTGTATATGGACTCCAGAGCAATCTTGTACAATGTAGGACTGTTTCAGGGAGCTTATATTCACTTATGTAAGTATTACAATACCTTCTAATCTACATCTGAAGGTGAGGCACAATTGCTGCAGCTATAAGATCTAAATGACTAAGTTCACCATTCAATGAATATTGACAATTCTTACCAACATATGGGTTTGGACAAACCATAAGCCCCTTATGCTTCACTGTTCTGTTCTGTAAGATCATGATACTGCCGCAACTCATAGGGACATTGACTAGATTAAGTGCTAAAATGTAAGACAATTGCTCAGGGTCTGACATTTCCTACATACACAAAATGCAATAGTATTTTTTTCCAAAAGAGCATTTACCTTTGGGCTATGGAATATGTGTCTAGAATTACTCACTGTCCAATATTGCAGGCATGAAGCATAAAAGATAATGGACAACTGGAAATGTAGTGTGAGTTACTTAGAAACTCAGTTTTAAAATCTTAATATTAGTGTAAGTAGCAATGTGGCTAGTGGCTTTCCTTCTAGGAGTGCAGACTATAAAATGTACAGGATGGTTCTGTCTTGTGTGCTCACCATTTAAAGATCACTGCGAATAAAAGATACTTGAAAATATTCAACGGGAAATTGTCCTGATGGAAATATGCAGGGGAGGAACAGGGATAGCAGGGGTGGGGAACTGAGAAGGAAAGCCGTACAAACACACGTGGTACAAAAGTGTCATAATGTCCTCTACCATATTTTATACAGAATTCAAAAACTAAACCTCAAAATAATTCTTTAAATGTGGTCAATGATTATTTTAAATGATGTGGGAAAATTGTGTGGGAAATATCAAATTAAAGATTGCAAGTCATGATTCTGACCCTTAGGTGGTAGAGAATAGAAAAACTAACTACACAGAATTGATGAATTTGATGATGGTTGTGGGCTACATGGACCTGTCTAGTTGACCCCAGAGCAACAATTCTCAAGCCAAAGGGAAACTCATAATTGCTTCCATCTTGGAATTTAAGCCAACTCAGGAGTTCCTCACAGTAGTACAGTCACAGCCCAGTGCAAAGACTATACAGGAAATATTCAGAAATGTGTGAGAATAGAGTAGGAAGGAAAAATGGAGAAGCACAGCCTTGTATCAGCCAAACCATAAGGCCAGGAGGCCAAATAACAGTCTCTTGGGAAGGGTCTGAAGGCGCCATCACAGCCCCAGGGACTCAGGAACCACAGGTACCAATCCCTTTCTGTTCCTACTCTTAGGAAAAGAATGTGAAGGGCTCTCCTACATTTGCTTCTCCACCTTTGCTACGGCTCCCTAAAAATCCACCCCCTTCTAATCAATCCCTCTGCTTTCAATAAACTAATTATATGTTGATGAACATTTTAAAGTTAGCCGTGTGTAGAGACATGTAGAAATTATGTTAACACCAGTTCACCACTATTTTAACAAGAAATACCAAAGGAAGACAAGACCGATTCTCACGAAATACTCGTAAATGTCAACCCAGTAAGAATGAGGTTTTCTTGGGAATTTAGTATATTGGAAATTCCTAGCCTGGGAAAGGGTGATTGTCGCAGAGTAGATGGAGAGAAGAAGCCGCGGGTTAGGCCACTGGAGGCCTTGTATGCACTGTGAGCAAAGCTGTAGTGGACCCTTCGGAGAATTCAGTCAGGAAAGCGAATCAAATGATATTATAAATGTCAGAAAAACTGAAAACAGCATTTCAAATGCAAGCCTGGTATGACGGAACTCACCCACAACCATAGCACTAGGGAACTGAGACAGGAGGATCCCAAGTTTGATACTAGCCTCGGGTACAATGTAAGAACCTTTTTAAAGAAAGAAAAAAGAACAAAACTCTTTCAATTTCCAATATCGATGATGAAAAACAACCAGTTTAACAAATTAAAAACAAATGACATGTCACCCAATCACGTATGTTCACATACATCAAACATCAGGCAAGGCCAGCAGGTAAGAGTCAGATTTCATCATGGGGTCTGTTACATACATCAAAATATTGATGATTTAAAAAATTGTGACAGATCACTTTAAAATTTTTTTGCAAAATCTGGCAAATATAGCTGGCAAATATCAGCATAAAATGTAATAGATCTCTCACTCTAGATGCAGTTAAAAATAGCAGTTCTGGGGCCATTGTTAAGGCACAGAGTGAGCACAGAGAATTGGAAGTCTCCCCAGTTTTCACTCTCTGGGGAACAGTGGGGGTCTTGGCTAATAGAGCTGTGAATATTTAGTGAAGGCCAATAATAATTTTACCACAAAAAATAGCAGCAGTCACAGCTGCAAGGGCTGTGCAGGCTTGTAAGAAGGGTGCCCCATGCCCACACACATTCTTTGCAAGGATGGAGGAAACACTGTCTTCGTAAATGAGCCTCCAGCTCTTTCTTTGATGGTTCTGTCACAGAAAGAATGAACAACGCACAGCTTCGTCCAGTGCTGCATTCACAGCTAGCACTTTAAAACGCCCAGAAACCTTGGGAAGCTGTGAATATCTAAATTAAATAGGAACAGTCAATGCTTTATAACTGTTGTTAGAAAATAAATAAAGAAATCTGAAAAGACTGCACTGATTCCATATAAACAGGCAGCCCTTCTGCTCAGAGTGAACAGCACACAGGGACTGGCTAGCTGCACACCTTGGAGAAGCATCCTATTATGTTAGCTCTGATTAGACTTAATATGTTCTTGTTCCTACAAAAGACTGGATAAAATGTGCTCTTAGTTCCCTTGGACTTTCACATATTTGGAGGAATAGAGGAATAAACAGAAGTTGAGCTAAAAGCACATATACCTGAAGAAGGACCAACAATAATGTTCTGCCTGGTGGGAACCCCACCCCTAACAAAGGCAAGTAGTCGAGAAGGTCTTTAGGATTCATTAAGAAAATCCAAGAAGTTTTTAATAAAAATGAGCTGTTGTAAGGTCCTCTTGTTCTTCTGGTACTATATGAATCAGATGGACAAAAAGTCTAGAACTTCTAGGGTCCTTATAGAATATGGTATGTACATATATGGTTGGACTTGAGACAATATTGGAACTCACTGACAAAAGGAGCCAGGGTAAAGCTGGAGACCACATTTTACCAAACCAAGCCTGCCATCAAACATAGACTACCAGATGCTGACAAGACCAGCCCAGACACCGCAAGGCAAGAGAAATGTGTGAATGACTTCGATGAACAGATCCTTCCTCTTTTCATCTCCTATGACCCTGCACTTTCCAACGTCACTGGGGCTAGACTCAGAAAATGGAACATGAGATGACTCCTGCAGCAGGTCATACTGAATCAAACTCTAAACTTGTCACCTCTACTCCCGGGTCATTATTAGGAGGCACAGTAAAAGAATGACTCTAAGTTACTCAAGATAAAAACCTGTCCTGCACTATGGGAGGGTAGACATATTAAACTGAGTTATAGGATGGGTGTTTAAACTGTTACAAAATTTAGAAACTTGCAAGTCACCAGAAATGTAAAAACCAGAAATGTTTTTCAATGAGAAAAACAATCCAAAGATACAACTATGGAAATGGAAAGAACAATGGGAACAGAGCACAGTCATGAATGACATTTGGGTAAACAGCAAGCCTTCTATTGTACTAACTGCCTTTAGACTATGCCTAATAGACCTGTTAGTCTATAAATTTTAATTCTCATAATAATAATGAAATAGACATTATACTTATGTGACAGAAAAGTTAACAGACACTCAAGAATGTACATCATATTGTTAAGGTAGGGCTTGAACATGTTCACTTAGGTGAAATACAGACAAACAACAAACAAACAAACAAGATTTTTGCCCTTCCCAGTGGTCTTACAATATTCTTTTAAAAATTAACAAAACTAAATCTTCAAGTGACAGTCTTTGGTCCTTAGCTTGTAGTCACTGGCTTGCAAGATGGAAAGCGGTCGGGGACAACTGGCCAGTATCCAGAGATACTGGACTGCACTTCACTTAAAGACAGTTTAATCACTTCTCTGTAAATCATTCGTTGTATTTGGCACAGAGGTTGAGAGAATAAAAGGAAAACCATGAAAAATTATCATCAGTTTTGATGATCGGATAGTAGAAACTTCAAGTTCAGAAAGACATTCTATGCAGGTACCAAATGTTAGTGGTAAGAATCACAAACAAATGGGTGTTACGGCATTCATATATAAATTATGACAATGGTAAACTACATAAGGATCTAGGCAGATGGAGGCTGGAAGATCCAGCAGGAGATCAATATACTAAAATGTGGGCAAAGCACATTGATAGTGATTAACAGGTAAAGTCAGAATATTAAGGGGGGGTGCTGTGAGGCATTGTATTTCCCCAAAGGCCACCATGATAACTCCAGATATGAACCTCTTCTGGAAGTCGGTTACACCTTAAAAGAGGTGAATAATATGGCCCTACTCTGCATGTGGCTTTGCTGGGGGGGGCGGGGGGGAGCAGAACATGGTTACACACATCTGTAATCCCAGGACACAGGAAGGAAAGACAGGAGAATCAAAAATTCAAGGCCAGTTTGGGCTACACAGTGAATTGAATATAAAAGAAAAATAACTAAGAAGATCTTAAAAAAGGTAGAGGGTATGAAGAAAGGAAGGAAGGGAGTAAGGTAGTTCACATCTGCAGCACCAGCAGTCGGCAGTGAAAGCAGTAGGATCCGGAGCGCAAATTAATCTTTGGCTTCATGGAATTCAAGGCCAGCCCAGGCTAAATGAGACCAAAATCCAGAAAAGAGAAAAGCAAAGAAGGAAGGAAAGACTGAAGTGAGGGAGGGGAGAGGAAAAAAAGGCAGAGTGTGGAGACTGGCTCTGAGAGCACACGTACACATGCCTTGCACTCAGGAATGCTTTCTTTGGAACTCACGCCCAGTACAGACTCAGTTAAGGACTGTGGGAAAGTTCATGTAGAAAAGATCTGAAACAGGAGCCACCCCACCACGTGCAGCTCCCTCAAGTAGCACCATCCATCTCTGCTGTGACCTCAGTCCTGTCACCTGAATACTGCGTGAGGTCCTACCTATCTCCCCCATATAGCACTGCTCACCCTCAGAGCAACAGCAGTCTTACAGCCTGAGCACTTCAAGTAGCCCTATAAACCTCTCCCAGGTATCAGCCCCTACCCCCACTGTTACTACACTTCCAGCCACCTGAGAACCAGCCAGTGGTCCTTCCACAGACCTCACAGATCTTGTAGGGAGAACAACTCAATGGAAAGCTGGTTCCTGCACTCAGAAGCTGCACCTAACCCTACCTAGCTAGGACCACTTCTGATTCCCCATTTGCACATCAACACTGAGGGGCTCAGGACTGGATTTTAAATACAGTTCAGCTGGTCCTTAACCTGGCAAATGGGGATAACAGCAATCAGGGATTCAAATGTCCATTAAGATGATGAGACAAATATCTATACCAAAAACACTACCAACTTTCAGATGCCTAAATCCCCTTGAAAAAACACAAACACCACATACAACGTGCAGTCGAGACAATAAATCTCCTCCAAAACATCATTCACAGAGTGGTGCTCACTGAGAAAAGCAACTTAGATGAACTAATAGACAATGATTTCAAAATAGTAATTATAAATATGCTCAAAGACAATATTAATGAACGTCAGAATAAAGATCACAAAACAAACAGCTGAATGGAATAAGGAAAATAATTCAAGATAAGAAAATGAATTTTAATAAAGAGAATTTTTGTAGAAAACTTGAACTAAAAAAAAAATTCAGTAAGTCAAACATAAAGCTCAATGGAAAGCTTCACAAGTAAGACAGATTGAGTTAAAGAAAGAATATCAGGAATTTAAGACAAGGTAGAGCAATGGAGAAGAATTGGATCATTAAGTCAGAGAAAATGTTTACCTAAAAAAATGAAGAGTATGTGGCAACTCTGGAACACTCAGAAACTATCAACCCTATAAACATAGATGGAGGAGGAAGAGGAGGAAGAGGAGGAGGAGGAAGGGGGAGCAGGGGGAGGAGGAGGAAGAGGAGGAGGAGGAGGAAGAGGAGGAGGAGGAAGAGGAGGAGGAAGAGGTAGAGGAAGAGGAGGAGGTAGAGGAGGAGGAGGAGAAGAGGAGGAGGCAGGGAGGAGGCAGGGAGGAGGCAGGGAGGAGGAGGAGGACGAGGAGGACGAGGAGAAGAAGAAAAAGAAGAAGAAGAAGAAGAAGAAGAAGAAGAAGAAGAAGAAGAAGAAGAAGAAGAAGAAGAAGAAGAAATGCAGATCAAAAGATTCTGAAAAAGTATTAGACTTAAGGGGTAAAAATGAAGAATAAAAATTAACTTTTTAACGTTGAAAAAATATATGTAACAAATATAGAAGAAATTTTCACACATCTAAGGAAAGACATGTCTAACAAGGTGCAAGAGGTACACAGAATAGTATACAAACATGACCAGAAAAGGAACTCACTGTATCATATAATAGTCAAAACACGAAATACACAGAACAAAGCAAAGGTTACTGAAAGCTGTAAGAGAAAAAGGCAAAGCTGCATATGAAACGGGTCTATAAGATCGACACCTGATTTTCCAAATGAGACTTCAGAAGTCAAAAGTGAAATGCAGAAATGGATGAATTTCTTAATGCATGTGATAACCAAAGTTTAATGAAGCAGAGATTTTTAAAAAGTTAAACAGATTCATCACGAGCAACAGGATTTGGTCAGCAGCAGAAAACCTCTCAAACAGACAAAGCTGAGACCCAGTTGGATTTACTGCAAAATTCTACCTCCCCTTTGAAGAATCAATACCAATACTCTTCAAATTATTCCATGAAACGGACAAAAGAACACTTCCAAATTCTGTCCATAAACCTAGAATTACGCTGAAACCAAACACAGTTAAAAGGCACAAAATAAAAGAATTATAGGCTTATCTCCCTGATTTACATAGGTGCAACAATTCTCAATAAAACTTCCAAACCAAATTCAAAACAAATAGAAAAAGTCTTCTACCATGATGACTGGCTTCATCCTAGAGATGCAGGAATAGATCAACATACATAAATCAATAAATACAGTCCATCCTACAAATAAAAAGGACTTTGACAAAAATTCAGCATCCACTCATGATAAGGGTCCTGGAGAAATTAGGGATACAGGGGACACATCTCAACATAATGAAGGCAAAATACAACAAGCCCACAGAAAGCATCATGCCAAATGGAAGAATATCTTGAAGAATTTCCACTAAAATCAGGAAGAAGGTAATGATGTCCACTCTCCCCGTTCCTAGAAAATGCAGTGTTTGAAGTCTTAGCCAGAACAATAACACAGGAAAAGGAGAATGGAGGTAAAGGATATAGAAATTAGAACGGAATAATCCAAGGTATTCTTATTTGCAGATGGTATGTTTATACACCAAAGATCCTGAAGACTCCACAGGAAAACGCCTATAGCTGATAAAGACATCTAGAAAAACCTAGATCCTTATTTTTCATCATGCACAAAACTCAAACTCCGAATCATCACAAATCTCAGTGTAATTTCTGATTCACATATGTGTAAAAGGAGAACATAGGGAGTACACTTGAACTTATGGACACAGGAAAGATTCCTGAATAGGACTCTAGTTAAGAATGAACTCCAATAACTGACAAATAAGACTTTATGAACTAAACTATTTGTACAACAAAGGTACTACCATTTGAGTGAAGAGGCAGCCTACACAATATGAAAACAAATCTTTACCAGTTATACATCTGACAAAGGATCAGTATCTAAAATAAGCAAGACATTATAAAACCCTAAATATCATTAAATACA
>NW_008353342.1:1056365-1057126 GCF_000622305.1 Nannospalax galili
GGTGCACTTACCTACATGCAGGCAATACACACATACACATAAAATAAAAATAATTAAAAATTAAAAAATAAAATGTTCATCATCCTTGGCAATTAGAGAATCCAAATTAAAACTAGTTTGATTTTTCATCTACCACAGCCAGAACAGCTAATATTAAAGACAAAAGAAGGCAAATGCTAGCATAGATGTGGGGGATGGGGGCCACTTGTACACTGTAGTGATTACTATGGACTCACTTATGAAAGTCCTCAATAACCTGTAAACGGATCTACTATCTGATCCAGTTTTTCCACTTCTGGGCATTTCTCCCAAGGACTCTATGTTCTGTTCCAGAGATACCTCCTTATCCAGACTCACTGATGCTCTGTTCACAAGAGCCAGAAAGTGGAAGCAGCCTCCATGCCCTTCAGCTGGAAATGGAAAATGCAAACATGATGCATCTACAAAATGGAATATTACTCAGCTGTAAAGAAAAACTAAATGATGAAATTTGACTGTAAATGTATGAAGCTGGAAGTAATCACTCTGTCTGAGGTAAGCAAGACCCAGAACAGCAAATGCAGCATCTTCTCTCTCATGTGGATGTTAGCTTTGATTCTTTAGACATCTGTTTTTAAATTGAAGTACTATAGAAGCTAAGAGAGGTTGAATGAGGTTGGACATGCCAGAGCGAAGCAGAAGCAGAAGAGGAAGAACGAAGATGACTGACACTAAAAGCCTTTGAAAAAGCAACAGGGGAACAACACTGTATATATATATAT
>NW_008353342.1:1057464-1099912 GCF_000622305.1 Nannospalax galili
ATATATGTATATATGGTGTTACCCTATAACAGGGTTAATGCCTCGCCCAGACACTGTAGGCTATTAAAAAAAAAGTCCAAGGCCATGTATGAATTATCCCTTTTTGAGTCATTAGTCAGTAATGTCTCATAGACCCCCAAACATTACAGGACACTGCCTCTGCTCTTGATTCCCCTACAGATTTTGATGGTAAGAATCTATACCTGAAGACATCATTTACTTGAGTCATGGGTCATGAAGGCATCGAGCTAGCACTGACCTGGCTAGTACTGACCTGGCTAGTACTGACCAACCTAGTACTGCTGGCCAGCTTCCATTATGCCAGAAGATGTTATGCATGCTACAGGATATTAATTAACAGTAGTATTCAGATGTTAACCCTGAAAGCTTCAGTAATGCCTGGCCTGGCAAGAAATGGCCACTGGCGCTAAGTTGTCTTGAATGTTATTGGATTTAAGACTCACTCACAAGAAGTAACTTATATCTGGTACCTTTAATGGGGCCAAGAGATCATGGCTGGGAAAGTCAAAGGCCCTTGGGGAGAACCGACTAGTAATGCTAAATGGGCAGAGTTTTAAACCACTTCCTAAGTACTTATTTTTATATCCATAGACTACTGTATCTTTTTAAAAACATGTTTTATTTATTATTTTTATTTTATTTGTATGAATGTATTGCCTGCGTGTAGGTAATTGCACCCATGTCATGCAATCCCCGCAGAAGACAGAAGAGGCCATCAAATCCCCTGGAACTGGAGTTACGGGCAGTTGTTAGCTGCCAGGTGGATGCTGGGATTTGAACCTGGGTCTTCTGCAAGAACAACCAGTGTTCTTAACCGCTGAGCCATCTCTCCAGCCCAGATTACTGTATCGTTTATCCCTCATCAATGAAGCTTGTTTTTGCGAGATGGTGATTATCATAGAGACTCACAGCTCATCCACATGCACAGAATAAGAGGCTGAGGAGTGACCTGACCCATCCTCAATGGGACCACTATATCACACGTCTCCTCCCAAGTCTCAGGTATTATTAGAGAAGTTATAGAGAAAGGGATGGAAAGGTTTTAAAAGTTCAAGATCACAAGTGTCCTCTGGATAAGACAGCACAGTTACACACATGAACTCACAGCAGCTACAACTGCATACATGAGACCTGTATGAGACCAAGGCAGACCAAAACCCAGCGTGGAGCCTGGAGGTGTCAGGAAGAATGATGCCTAGCTGAAGAGTTAATGGCAGTCGATGGTTGCTGGGGGAGGGACAGTCAAGGACGTGGCCACTGAGAAGCTACCCATGTTCCAACATATGCCCGTGTACCCTTGCACATACCAAGTGGACTCACTGGCTTTAAGAAAGAGCACGTGAAATTGAGAGGGAATAGCAGTGGTGGCAATAAGGGAGGAATTAAGGAAAGGGAATGGGGATGTGGACTTGATCAAAACACATTATATGTTTGTATGAAATTCTCAAAGAATACAACGAAACTTAAAAATAAAATTTTTTAAGAAGAGGGAGAACCTTTAGCCCCTGACCACATCCCATATACCAAATTAACTAGTAGCCAAAGAAACACCACATTACAAGCATCTCCTTGGCCCATTTTGAAATTTGCTCCTCATTGTACAAGTTGAAGCTCAACAGCTCTGCATATTTGTTTGCTTTATTTTTAAATCACCTTTGTCAGTTGATAGGCTGTATGTTGGCACTATTTATGCCATGTACAGGCACTAGCCTAGATCAACATGTTAGGTGTGTGGGTGTGCATGTGTGCATGTGTGTTTGTGTGCATTATTTTCAGCATATGGCCAACCATTACTGAGTTATGAAACTTAAAAAGCTCTGAATTTATCTGGTAATTGGGATAATTAAAAAAAATAGGAACAAATGCAATCGACAGGCAGTTGATACAAATTTATCGGATAAGAAGTATTTCAGAAAAAACTCTACCAAAATTGCAAGCTTATACAAAATATTAGTACTTGGTGTTCCCTCAATCCTGTGAGCCTCGAGAGTGGCTTTGTACACAGGGACAAAGTCCTGAGCAAGAGAGTCACTCAAACACACGTGGCAATAATTATCAGACTTTTCTTCTAAGAATACAGAGTCTCAGAGAATTCAGGATAATATTCCAGCTCAGACAAAATAGGCTAAGAACAGAGCCTCAGAAGTGAGGGGCAAGAAGTAACGTCTGTTGTTAGACCTTTGGTGGAAAGTGAGTTCTTAGTTCTGGTAATAAAGGTATAAACCCAATTAGTAGGCATATGATTAGAACAAGTTGAGCTAGTGTGACCTAATGTTTGAGGAGTTAATTAACTTCAGATGCAGAACCAGGAAGGGCTATCCTAGGGGATTAGAAATTAAGCACATCATTTTGAGCACTGTACCAGAACATATGTGTCATTTCAAGTTTCTGGTGTCAAAATGGCAAATGAGTCTCAAATTTGTGAAATCTCTGGTGTGTTAGTAATGTTTGCCTGCAGTAGATGTTGAGAAAAACTATGACGCAGCACCCCAGCTCAGTGGAAAGACTGCAGACACCGATTAATGGCATCCTTCACTAGCACAGAAAATGCTACTCAACATTGATCCCGTTTGTTCCCAGATCTGTTAAATTTGACTAATTGCATTTGTGAAATGTAGTTCCCAACAGAAGACAGAGTGTTAAAACAAGCACCAAGTACCTTCACTTCTTTGCACAATAAAATATCAGGCATTTACTAAAAACTGGAAAAGGGAACGAGAATGTCAAGCTTAGCATTAAATTGGAGAGCAGTGGGAACTATTTTGTAGCATGATCTTAAGTACTTTTTGTCTTCTTCCTCTTTAACCAAATCAAAATAAAACAATCAGCTTGCTATGAGGACAAGTAAGAAGACTCATAATAATATGCTGTGTGCACCATGACAGCCATGTGTCTATCAATTGCTGTTAATATTTATGTTACACACACATTCTTTCCTTTTCATTCAGATTTCTTCATCTTTACACCTCATCTATCACAGCTGCTAGCGTATCCTCTTATAAAGTAAAAGTTCTTGCTGTGTAACCTCTCTTATAAAGTGAAAGTTCTTTCTTTTTTTCCTTATGAAAGCAGTTTGTTTGTGTTTTTTCCTCCCATACTGTCTAACACATAAATGTTGACACTGTCTTCAAAATCAGTGAATTGTGGTTAGAGTACATATTTATTCAGATAAAAACAGAGAAGAATTCAGCAGCCGGACCTGAGGATCAGGAATTGACCCAAAGAGAATAGAATCAAGAGTCCAGATGTGCTGGTGAAATGTTGAAATTCTGCAGTAAATCTGTGAGGTCAAATCCAGGTGAGGTAACCAGGCAAAAGACCGAAGGCAGCAGTGACGTGAAGAGCTCTCCAGGAGACATCAGGAGCATCACATGCTCTGCTCACTCAGAGGCTGCTGGCCTTAGGACATGCATCATTCAGAGAAGTTCATTGGTTTCTACTTTTATTTTGTGCTAAAACTTCCACATGTGTATTCTTTTCCATTTTTAAATTCTCCAACAATTTCACAGATGTGTGTCATGAACTTGGCTATTTTCACCCCGTCCCCACCCCCTCCCTCTCCTGATGAAACCCTTCTTCCAGCTGGTGGCTCCTCTCTGAGGTCTTTTTGCGTGTAATCCACTGAGGAGTTTAACTTAGCGATTTGCAGGAGCATGGTGGGAGATTCTTACTGGAGCACGGGTAATTTATCAGTGACTATATCAATGAAGAAATTGGTAACCCATCCTGTACCAACTATTAACTGCCACAGACCCTCGGGGAGGGGTGAAACCTCATGGGCCCATCCTTCACGCATGGCAAAATGTTGAAGGATTTGATCTTGCACAGGTCGTGTGCAGACAGCCACAACTGCATTGAGTTCATCAGTGCAAGCCTATGCTGTGTCCAAAAGACATCTTTTTGTAACACATCTGCCCAACCTCTGGCTCTTTCATTCTTTCTGCCTTCACGTCTGCAATATTCCCTGAGCCTTGAAGGGGGTAATACAGCTGTGATAGTTTATGTGCACTCTTTCTAAGAATTTTCAAATACTTTTAAGAATGTATTTGAAAGCCATCACTCTGGTCTCATGGCTATTTTCCAAATGTTCAGATGCCTTCCATCTCCAAGCACAGTGAGCTTTCTGCCAGCCACACCTTTTCTCTCTTCTGGTTTCTATTATTGACATTTTCTCCATGGCTTAACACCCACCTCATTCAGCTCCAAGTCCAAGTTAACACCTGGGGGAATTTTCTCTAGGTCTATTTACAGTGAATTGAGCAACATGAATTTGGCAGTCATCCCATGTCACAGTGCAGATGTTTCCCAGAAATGCAGGTGCCTGACTTCCTCATACTGAATCCTAAATTCCTTCCCAAAGATTAGCAGAACCAGTTGGCATGTTTTATTTTTATTTTCTCATACTGGATTTTACTTATATATTGATCTCTTTAATCATTTAAGTAATACAAATTGATTAGTAACTCAGCTGGCTTATTAGATGTCTTAGAAATACATCTTATTTTTTCTTATTAATATGATTATAATATTATAAACGACAGAATAATTTTTGTCATTTTTGAAAGTAGCATTTATTTTTTCCCCTGAAACCTGTCATTCTTTGTTGGAAGCCTTTCCTTTCCAATCCCAATAGCAAGCTAATTGAATGATATGGTCTTTTGTTTTAAGGGTTTTTATTAACACTCATTAATTATGCACAGAAATGGATTGTACTGTGACATTTCTGTATATGTACCAAATGTATTTTGATCATATCCATCTCCATTACCTTCTCTTGTTTACTCCCCACTGAGACTCTTTTTCCCAAAAAGCTTCTCTTCTATTTCTACTTCATTTGTATTATCTATCTATCTGTCTGTCTGTCTGTCTGTCTGTCTATCTATCTATCTATCTATCTATGTATTTATCTACCTATCTATCTATCTGTCTATCTATCTATCTATGTATATATCTTTGTATCTATCTACCATCTCTCTATCATCTATATCATCAGTCATCCATTTATGTATCTTGTACGCATCTGACATCGATCTAACTTTCTATTTATCACCTCTATGACCTATGTTCTATACATCCATCCATTCATCCATCCATCCATTTCTCTATGTATCTATTAATATCAATTATCTATCTGCCATCTATCATCTATCTATCTATCATCATCTACCTACTATATCTCTTTGATCATCTGTCTATCTATCTATCTATCTATCTATCTATCTATCTATCTATCTATCTATCTATCTATCTATCTATCTATCTATCTATCTATCTATCTATCTATCTATCTATCTATCTATCTATCTATCTATCTATCTATCTATCTATCTATCTATCTATCTATCTATCTATCTATCTATCTATCTATCTATCTATCTATCTATCTATCTATCTATCTATCTATCTATCTATCTATCTATCTATCTATCTATCTATCTATCTATCTATCTATCTATCTATCTATCTATCTATCTATCTATCTATCTATCTATCTATCTATCTATCTATCTATCTATCTATCTATACATTCATCTCTCTCTCTCTCTCTCTCTCTCTCTCTCTGTGTGTGTGTGTCTGTGTGTGTGTATATATGTTCATGGGCAACAGCATGCATGTGGTGGTCAGAGAAAATACTCCTGGGAGTTGTTTCTCCTTCTACCTGTGAGCACTGGGGACTGAACTCAGGTCATCAGGCTTAGAAACAAGTGGTGCTTTCACCTGCTGAGCATTGTGCAAAGCCCCAATACTGCAATATGCAATTTCCTTAATCATAAAGCATCATGCCTCAGAGGATATTTCTATAATGATGTGGGTTGGGTTTAAAAATATTTTTCCCTTACTTGGATGATTTCAATTTACACTTTTTAAAATCAGTAATCTTCCCAGGCACAGAAAATTTCTATCACCTATTCCATCTTTTAGACAGTTAATCCTTTTATATTTCACAGTGCCAGAAGAATTTCAAAGACATTTTATCCTTTTCAAACTTCAACTGAAGAGATATTGTTTCATCTAAAATGTGTGAAAAGTTTAGTTAATTTAAAACTAAAAGTCATATTAGAAGATAATGTACAGAGAGATAAGTTTACCTAATGGTTTTGTTTAAATATATTCAGGAAAGGCTGAACTTCTGAGTGGGTAAAAACAAGGTAGTTCTCTGAGCAGGAAAGGAGCGAAAGAAAAGCCATTAGTGATTAAAATCATGTATGGCTTTAAGGGAATTGGGGAAGTGTTCTTAGTTCTCAGTTTATGTGTTGTGGTCTAGGATTGTAGTTGTTCTAGAATGATGTGATGTCATTGTCATCTCACTGGCCCATGTTAGTTTACCTACTTCATGACAATTTCTTTACATACTTACCAAAGTAATGTATCTATTTCATGTAAACTTGAGTTTTCATTTCTCAGTCTACTGATCATTAGCATAAATTGAGCAGCAAGAGGGAGAATAGATTAAGATTTAAGAAATGATCACTAGGAGGTCAGGATGACAGCAAGAAGCTAGGAAAAATGATCAATTAGCACCTAAGCAAAACACGGTGTCCATATGTTCCCCTTTCCAAAAATGGTCTGGAAAAATTAGATATGACTATGTAGTGTGGAGTTTTCTTCCAGCCCAGAGAGGAACTCGGAAAGGTCCTTAGAGCCAACAGTGACTATAAATTGTCTTTCTAATTGGTTCATATGAACATTGTTTTGAGAATTTTATACATAAGTATTGTCTTTGCATTATTTTCATCCCTCCCGGTCTCCCGAACTCCTCCTGGTTCCCCCACTCCCTCTCAATTTCTTGTGCTCTTTTTTATAGTTGTTACATAAACACACCTACATCCATAAATATACACATACAAGCACACATAATTACATATAAGACACTGACTCCATGAAATGGGACTCATGTGTACTTATGTTTAGGGCTGTCCATTTGGGATTAGACAACCATTCATTGAGCTAGTCTCTGGAGAAAACTGATTCTCCATCCCTTTACATTCACTGATTCCCTGTATCCTTCAACTTGAGGTAGGACCCCATGACATTCCCCCCGTCCACCTTGGCATGTCAACTGGTTTTATGATTATGCAGATGTACTTAGACTATAGAGCTGTCATTGGTGCAAATTTCCTCTCATGTCTAGCACACAAAATAACTAGCAACAGGTGTCTTGTCTTTCTGGTTCTTACAGTCTTTCTCCCTCTTCCATGATATCCCCTAAGCCTTGGGTGTAGAGGTATGAATTATTTTTATGCAACAAAATTGAAATGCATAAATACCTTTAAAAATATTTTTATTTATTATTTTATGTGTACGAGTGAATTGCTTGAATGTATGTAAGTGCACCAGTGTTATGCAAAACCTAGGGAGGTCAGAAGATGGTGTCAGATTCCCTGAAACTGAAGTTACAGATGGCTGTTAGCTGCCATGTGGGCCCTGGGAACTGAACCAGGGTCATCTGCAAGAACAGCCAGTGCTCTTAACTGCTGGGCCATCTCTCCAACCCTGAAGAACATAAGTAACTTTGATAGCACTCACTCCTATTTACTGTCACTTCCCACTGTGTGTCTAGTAGAAATGTCCCAATACTATTTTTGTAATGCCAAGGCACACATCCGTTAGAATTGAAGGGGATTAGATTACCTTAATGAGTCAAACTTGATCACATTGTAGTAAAATGTATAATCCTTAGAGTGTTAAAGGCAAAATGGGAACTGAAGTATCAGAAAGACAAGCCAACCAATCAGAACAGGTCCCAGCAGTGAAAAATCTACTAGGTGAGACCAGTGCTTATTTTCACAACAGTAACAGGAATGATTGATTTCCATCTCTTCCTGTTGCCAAAACATCATGGTAGTTTGTTATGTGAACAGTATTATACTTCTTACCCTAAGAAACAGAAGATCTGGCGAGAACTAAAATGTTAGGAGAAATATTCTCTTCCACAGCCCTGACTTCCTGCTTCACTAAGCAGACATGTCCTGTGTCCCTCTTAGAAGCTGAATACTGGAGTCTGCAGACCTCAGGGGGGGAGAATTGTGAGGAAAACCACCATCAGCCTGCCAAGGGCCTCAGTCTTATTGAATGCACTTCAGCAGAAAGAAAATTAGGTTTGGATTACTGTTAGCTCTGTAAGAGACAATAAAATTGGCTGACTGACCAATTCGATGTTGATAATAAACAGTGACCTTTACGTTCAGGAAATTGACAAAATGTGGCAGGCTAAGTGTTTTACAGGAAAACAGCCTGAATATAAGAACAAAGACTGTTTATTTGACTCATGATCCTTTTCATTTTCTTCTCCTTAGCACTAAGATGAATGAGGGTAAGACCCAGGATAATTTCATAAGTGCTCGTGTGTCTTATATTCAATCAACAGCATGATTTAGGAGTATACTGCAATGATGGGACAATCTTAGGAGATGAGTAGGACGCCAATGGACATCTGATGCCAATCTCCACTGAGGTTTTTTCTGAAATCCAATTTTTAAGTTGCTTAAATGCTAAGTATTCATATGAGGAAATTCCTTTTAACTAATGCCCCAATATCTATTCATGTTTAAAATGGGGATTAATTAGTTTTTTATAGTAAATTCTAGTGACAAGAGGTTAACATTTTTTTAAAAAAACGGCTTGCTATCACACTATGAACTATTGACACAATTGTAGCAGTGATTCTTACGGCAAGATAAAATGTTGGCTGCCTAAATTAAGCCACAGCACCCTAGAATAAAACAATACAAGGGTATCTATTCAGTTTTGCTGATTAAAACAAAACAAAAGAAAACAAAAACTATTCACAGTTTTCCCAGTGGGCTGTGATCAAGGTCCTTCCTAACTCGAATCCAGTGACCCTTCCTAATGACAATGCTTTGTTGGGCTCTCCTGTGCTGTTTCCAGCTCTACTCAAGAACTTAATTTATTCTTAAAACTGTTACTTAGGTTCACACACAGTTGGAGATAATCGATCTAGTTAGATGCTTTACACCTTAGATACTTCATGTTGAAAATGGAGATAATAATTTTATCCATATCACGCTGTTACTATGGATGACACAAAAGACTATATGAGGGGCAGGGAGATAGCACGGTGGGTAAAGGCATTTGCCCCCAAAGTTGACAATCTGAGTTCAAGGCAGAATTCCTGCCACCATATGGTGGAAGGAAAGAACTGACTACTGCAAGTTGTGATCCAACCACCATTTGCAAATCTTGGCATGTGTGCACTTACACATACACACACACACATACACACACATACACACACCCCACACTATGTGCTCCTGCATGCTGAGAAGTATTTGTAATGTAATAAAGTTGTTAAAGATTACATGAGAAAATGATTTAAGGAAAATTTGACAATTATATAAATGAGTCTCTAACTTGATTAGACACACATACAAGGAATTGTTGAGACAAAGTTCATCTAATTATTAGGCTACTATTGGTGAGTCATCAATAATCTAGAGGAAAGCAGGCAGCAGATCCAAATGATTTGAAATCTTTCTGGGCTATGGTGCTTACAGAAGAAGACAGCCCAATAGTGACTTTCAAATCAAAGTGAGTAGCTTCTGCTGTGTCCAGACATGGCTCCCATCTTGTACACGGTACTGATCATGCCATCTTGTACATGGTACTGATCATGCCATTTTTGTACATGGTACTGATCATGCCAGCGCTGCTCCCCTGCCCCTCTTTGCTGTCCCCAGATTCTTCACAAAAGGAACCCCGTGACATGATCACTAGAGTTAAGCAACTGGGTCATTTCTATTATTTTATCAAATCATTTCAGCATGTGATGATTGAGTTGCTATTAGGAATATGATTGGAGCCCTCAGGACCAATGAAAAGAGACAAAGAGGGAGGGACAAAGAAAGAGAGAAACAAAGACAGAGATGGGGAGAAGGAAGACAAAAATACGTACTTTGCCATTTAACATCAGTGACATCAGAAAAGAAAATATTAAATTTATCAAATAATAATTAATTTAAATGCTGACGTTTTCCAGGTATATAAAACCAAGAAGGCCCAAAGTGGCTCAATATATACTTTAGACACATCAGATATGATATAAATTAAATAAAAATTGGGACCATACATCCAGGACCCACTATGCCTGCCATGATAGAATCTGGGAAACCAAGAATATTCTGTGAATTCCAGGATGAAAGTCCTATTTCTATCATTAATACATTTTTAAATGCTACAAATCCATTGGTGGGGAAAAGACAAACTTGATCTGGAAAGACTCGAGAAAAGTGCTAAGGGACAAACAGCATTTCAGGAAGTGAACAGGAAAGGAAACACTTGCTTCTTGGGCTGATGAGAGACTGGGCAGCCATGAGTCCATTCTGGCCAGTGGAATAATTAGATATAACTATGGCGATGAATGATGCAGTATATCCAAGGCAGAGGAGAACGTTATGCTGAGCCATAAGAATTGATTGACAGCAGATTGTGGATGACTTGCGCCCACCGTTTAAGAGGTGTGGGTTTTCTCTTAGAGCAGATGGCAGTCATAGATGGAAGTCTGAACAAGAGAAGTGAACCGAACACAAATGTTTTAGGAAGAGAATCCTTGCACTCCAAGAAGAACAGGTAGGCAGACAAAGACAGTATAAACAGAAAGATTTATAAGCTAATATGAGTGTCCAAGTAGGCGATCTTAACTCCCCAAAAGGAGAGAATGAATTAAAGACATATATTAGTAGAACTGAGTGGATTAATAATAAATTTATAGTTTTATATGACATTGTGGTTTTATAAAAACATCCCTTTACTTCCTCCTTCCAAAACCATGGTTATTACAGATATCCTTTATTAATTTGACATACACACACATGCACAGAAGTGTGTGCACACACATATGCACACATATACACACGTATACACATCTATACAAGCACACACACACAAGTTCACAAACACATACAAGTATACACACACAGGTAAACACAAACACAGACACAGACACAGACACACACACACACACACACACACACACACACACACACACACACCCCATGGAGTTGAAGGATGGACAGCAGAGGACTGACATAAGTACAGAAGGTCTATGCCACAGTGGAACTTCTAGCTGTGAAGTTCCTTCTGTCGAGAAAGGAGAGGTGCTGCATTCCTTGTGGTATATAAAGGATTCAGCACATGTCAAATCCTCCTGAAGCCCATTAGTAAAGAACAAGCACTGAACTCAATGTTTAGTGATTTCATTTAACCCAAACACTGGAATATGAGCTCAATATATCCACTTCTGCTAATCATCAAGTTCCCACTGAATATATATGAAGCAACCCTACCGGGAATTTTAATTTTCCCAGAAAATAAGTGAATGTGCCAAAATTATTGTCAGTTAGGATAATAGAGATTATACAAAACAAACCTAACAGAGAAGTTTCAGCAGAGAGAAAGCTAAACACAGTCATGTAGGGACACGTTATCAAATGTTCCCCAAAACGTAGTCTCACCATTTTCTGTCTGTATTTCTTTTTTTTTTTTTTCCTGTCTTTTTGAGACAGGGTCTCCCTGTAGCCCCGGCTGTCCTGGAACTCACTATGTAGACCAGGCTGGCCTTGAACTCACAGAGATCTGCCTGCCTCTGCCTCCCGAATGCTGGGATTAAAGGCGTGCGCCACCACACCTGGCTGTATTTCATTTTAACTTTAACAAACAATATAACCCAGTAGTTTAGTGTAATGTTTTGGGATGAGTACAAGGTAGAGATCAAAATGGAGCCAGGTTAGTCTGGAATGCCCATCAGGAACCTAAACTAAAACTTGGAAGGAAATGGTAAGTGTGGATTAGTTCAGAGGGTAGGGAATGATTAGAATAAGAAGATACTGAGTGGCTCTCATTCACCTCTACCTGCCCTTTGTACTGAGGACTTTGAGATGAGAGGATAGCAAGTCTACGCCATCATGGGTTATGTAGCAAGTTCAAGTCTAGCCTGAGAAAAAACCAGATCCCAGGTCAAAAATCAAAGACTAAAAGAGACAGAATTAGTAAAGCAACAGTAAACGAGGCATCTAGATGAATGGGTGACTCTGGCTGTACAAGAGAAGGTAAGAAAGAAAGTGACATTGTCTGTCATTCATATCAGTATAGTCAGGGCCACTCCCCACCCCTCCCCTAGAAATTTCTTCCTATGGAGTCTGGATGGGGTGGTGACAGTTTCTTCTAAATAAGCAAGTGTTTAGGAACTCAACCTTAAGAACACTGGCTGCTCTTGTAGAGGACCCTGTTTGGTTCCCAGCACCCACATGGGGGCTAACAATTATTTATAACTCCAGTTCTAGGGGATCCAATGCCCTCTTCTGACCTAAGTAGGCACTGCATGCAAGTGTTGCACCTACATACATGCAGGCAGAACATTCACAAGCATAAAATAAAAATAAATACACTTTTAAAATACAAGTGAACAAGTATCTAGAGTAACTTCCAACTATAATGCAAACCTTAATTTTGTGGTTATTATTTCACACTCTTGTTCCATATTAATTGGTAAAAAACACTTCAACTATTCTTGCAACACCAGGTTTGAAAACAGAATATAATGGTGAACTGGGAGTGTTTTAAGGCATTTTCTCTCCAATTTGCTAATTCTGTATAAATGTACTATATTTTTCCCTTCAGCTTTAATTTTAGAAATCACTTGACTTGCTCATGCTAAGTGAAAACCTTTTAGATAGCTTAAATTTGATTTTATCAAATTATTTTCAATTTAGTGGTAAATTAATTTCAATACAGAAAAGCAATTGGCACTGTCAAGGTGTTAAAAGGACTCAGTTCTTATTAACATTTGCTTTCATATTTATCTGACACAATAAACAAAGCATATTGCTTCCAACACTTATTTCCTTACTGATGGCTTTGTTTTTATATACACCTGTTTTATATATTTTTAAAAATGTCCTACACTACAGGCCCACCTTATATTTCTTATTGAAAGTTAAGGACAAAGAAATGTCATATGGGAATCAGACCAATGATTCGATTCAATTCAATTCAATAATTGTGGAACTAATCAAGTAAAAAATGACATTTTATGAAACACACATTTCCTCTTCAGCATTCCACAGAATCACAGAACTTCTCAGAGCTGCCCCAGGAAAGTGTCTTGCTATAATATGAACACTTACTCCCTAGTACTATTAAACCACTAGCTCACACTGCTCAAGAACAAAAATAATTTTAACCACATTTAAGATTATTATTAAAATTTTAAGCAGAAGTCATAGTTTCAGTGTGAGATACTGAAAATCCATGCTCTTCTAAGACCACATTCCTACTTCCATGTATACCCAGAATTCTAAATAACCCCAAATATACCACTTTAGATAAGCATTGGCTGTGTCTTAATTGCAGAATTGTTCTTTTTGAAGTACCTGACTCCCTTTTTTAAAAAATTTGGAGTATCTATTACATTTTACTCTAAGTATGTACAAGGCTGTTCAGTCCTTTTCCCAGGGTCCTTGTTCAGTGCCCATAGTTCAATATTAAAGACAAAGAATGAGCAGCGATCCCTAATGTAAACAGTTTTCACACGGAACTCTTTGTCACTGATAAAATCAGGGTCCATCATGCCCCGTTTACTGAGTACTGGCTTCAGATTCATGTCCTTATGCTCGCCCAGCAAGCACAGTTACTGGCTGAGCTGGTTTCTTAGTCCCTCTATTCTTATTTTACAGCATATTGGTTCTTAATCCAGAAATCTGAGACTGGCTGGATTCCCAAGGTTCCCTGTCCAATTTCGTTACAAAGCAGCCTTGTCAACAGTGTATCCATGTGTTCCCTACAAACCCAGGTTTCTGTGGTCTGTCTGTAGACTCTTTTCCCTTGATAATAAGCTGTGATTTAGTGTGCTGCCCCCAGGAGGCTGTCTTCAAAGCCAACAATCAGAAAACAGCATGTGAAGAAATTTAAATATGAGCAATGGCAAAAAATGAAAAGCTTTTAATTTGAAAATGGAGAATTCAGCAAAATTTGGTAGAAATATAGCTTTTCATTTTTGGCCATAATCAAAGGATATAAATGGAAATTTGTAACTTCCTAATATACCTATGAGATGCTGAGTATATGCAGATGCTCAGAATTTTCTATGGTTTGCCAGAGCTCTGAAGGTTATTAAAATGTGAACTCTGGGAACAAGTAATAATAAAAAATAAGGACACAACTCCTTTAATGTTAAGGTAAAAGCATTAGTTAAAAAATGAGATCCTCATAAGGATATAGTGCCATTCATGAGTGTCCTCTGTCCTAAGGGTCTCAACCCCAGACGTCTTTTCTAACAGTCTCTGGTACCCCTTCATTCTACCGTTTCATACTTAATAGTTCATTCCACACTGGCCTAGCCTGCAGGTCTAAGCCTCTTGGAGAATCTATTCTATTTTAAATCTCTTCTGTCTTCTTCAACACGCCAACCGCAGTACTGAGGAGAGCATAGATGACTGACTGACTGACTAATTGGCTGGGTAGGTTAAGAGACGTAGTTCAACTAGAGAAGATTGAACTACTATGAGAAATAATTTTAAATTTAAAAGGTAACCATCGAACTGCTCAGGATTAAGCTATGTCACATATATTTTTCATAAATGGTGGTACTTGCAACAAATAAAAGATACTGAGAAAAGAAACAAAGAATCATTCAAAACCTATAATGTATTCGTAATTTTCAAGATATTTAAGTGTATATATGTTGTCCAAGATTAACGTGTCAGTTGCTGTGGTGTGAACTTTCACAGAGTGATGCCAGGAAAATTTAATTGTTGCTATGTATCTATTATATACTTTATATATCAAAATTCTATTTTGTTTCCAAAATATGCTAAACTGACTTCAGGTTTGTAAACTCAACCTGGACAAAAGCATTGCAAGCATGTTAGGCCAGCATATGTTGTCACAAACAGCATAGGAAACCAATGAGCCTGGTCATTCTAGGTTGATCAGGGTGCCTCAGCTTGGTAATCTCCAGTGTCCTGCGTTTCATTTCACACTGCTATCCTTCCTGCTTCTCTGAGTAATGACTGTCATAGTCAATTTTAATATTGTTTAGTGTAATCAGTTTTCCAACCTGACTTGAATATTAAATTCATTTTTTGGCAGTTGGAGAATTGTGGTCCAATGTAAGTGAATGCTTCAACTTCTTTGGCCTCCTGTTGAAGCCTCTTACGTCTGGTTTGGTCACTGTTTTGTCAGTGGTATAGAACCTAATGAATAAAATATGTATTTAATAAATGCTGTTTGAATTAGGAAGGAAGGAAGGAAGGAAGGAAGGAAGGAAGGAAGGAAGGAAGGAAGGAAGGAAGGAAGGAAGGAAGAAGAAAAAATCAAATTCCAGAATGGCTCTATCTTGTACATTTTGTACTATGACTGTAAATGAATATTTGGAAACACAGAGGTGAGTGATTTTAAGTGTCTGAATCTCACAGGCAAAAAGATATGGCTTCCTGCCTGCTGTTCCCTCAGGATCTGTGGAATGACCTTTGGGTCTCTCTCCAAGAGAGTTTCATAATGAAATGGGTCATTTATCTGTCCTTTGACATCATGCTAGAAGGAAGGAAGAGATAAGATAAAAAGGTATAGCCAGTCAGGGGCAAAGGTTTGCAGGGTAGATCTCAGGGAGCAAAGGCAAAGCATCCTGGTCCTTTGCTCTTTGCGAAGAAGTTGCTGAAGGCATGAGAGAGCACTGGCCAGTGGAGAAGTGGGTATCTCACAAAGGCATTAACTGTATGGTTAATTCACTATAAACAGGAAATAAATTATATACATACATATATATTTACGTATGTATATTCTAGAATAGTCTGATCTTCATCTCATGATTCTCCTGCCTCAGCCTCCAGATTACTGGGATCATAAGTAGAGGCTGTAGTTCTCACTCTTCAGTTTTATTTGTTTAAATGATTCATATAAATCATTGAAAGTTGGTTTGGAAACTGTTCTGAAAAGTTTCTACTGAGCAAGGAATTAAATCTTAATATGTTGCCTTTCCTAACAACATGCTTATTGGGCAATTTTATCAAATGGAAACAAACAAACAAACCCAAAACAGTGAGGCTCCCACTACCCAGCACCCGCATCCGCTATGCTTATGTTACCAGTCAAAAATTTAGTCAAATTCAGGCTTCCCATAAGGAAAGACATTATAAATCTTGTTTGACCAGAGAGGGACAAGAGAACGATTAATTTTATCTTTGGGCTTTGTTAAACATATCATAAGCATTTAACTGTTTAGGGTCTCAGTGTCTATGAGAAAGGGATTTAGAGTGAGTCCTGTGGTTGAACATTCTAGGTCAGTTTTGCCTGAGCATTTTCTAATACTTTCTAACACTATCATTTCTATAAAAATATTTTTTCTTGGCTTCCATAGCTTCTCTTCTCTCTTCTCACTTGCTAAAATCTTCCTCATACATCAGAGACCCAAGTCAGTGTGATGACTGGCTTAAAGCAGTGTGATTTATTGCTGTGAAAACTGTCTGGCTTAGAAGCGTGAGATTTCTACCGCCTACTACTTCCCTGTCTCCCCAAAGGCTTCTCTCTCCGCACTTACTCTCTGCTTTCCTTCTCTAGACCACGTTCCTCCAACAGCTCATGATCTCGTTGATGGCAGACACCAACTCTGCTTCATTTCTTTGTCTCTAGACCCTGGATATAGCACATAGGCAGCAAATGTTGAAATGAATAAATGAGCAAGTGGGTGAAAAGAGCTCCACAAAAACAAAATGTCTTCTCCCCTATCTGCAGTGCTGGACACGAAGCCTGGGGTCGAACATGTGCTAGGCAAGAGCTCTACTACTGAGCTATGTCCCTAGCTCCTAGATGCCGTCTCTTTAACAGAAGACAACGCACACTCACTGGACTATGATAGAAATAAACAAAGCCGTGATATGACCTGGGAACTATGGCCTATGGTTATAATTCCAGTACTCTGGAGTCGGAGGCAGGAGCATGAATTCAAGACCAGACTATAACATGACTCTGTTTCAAACAAACAAAGAAACAAACAAACACCACCCAGCTTACTCCTAAACCTAAAGAAACTAAACACCTGCAAACCGGTGATTTTTAGCATCATATCTACTAATGTATTATTTGAACACACAATTCCTCAATTTTCCTTACGTTATACTGCTTTTAGGATAAATTCCATTTTGCAAAAAATAATCTGAGTAAAACTTCTCACCATTCTAAGAGAACAGACTCTCTCCCCCCCACAGTAGTTTCATTCATTGTGCAAAAAACCTACAATGTATAAAGTAGTACCTTAACACTGGGAAAGTTTGGGGAGCTCTGTTACTTAGCCCCCATCGACCAGCTCTCCATTACAGAGCAACGCTATCTTTTTGAGAGAAAAGTGTGCCTTCTACAGCCGTATTTGTAAGCACTTTTTGAACTATAAGATCAGCCTTCATAAATGCAACTCTCTGTTCATTTCTATGCTGTTTTTGTTCTGTTTGTTCTAGCCCAGGGCTGGGACATAAAAGGATACTTTCTTGAGAGACTGAATATTAGAAACGTACACATCCAAGTGCACAGAACATTCTGTTTGCCAGGAAAAGAATCAAATATCTGAATATGTGGTTTGATTTCATGGTTAATGACATTTCATAGTTTCTAGCCTACATTCCCACAATGGGAATGATTCTGCAGATAGAGCAACCTATTAAAATACTGTTAGGACAGTAGGAGATGCCAAGGGGTGCAGTGCAAATTAGATTCCATGCCGAGAATCTGCTTTATAGACAATGGAAGTTCCTCCTTTATTTTCACTCACAAATGTCAGAGAAAAAATAGGTGGGAAAACCAAGGTCTGAAGTCACATGTTTCTCTGGAGACAGAGGACTAGAATGTGAGAACAGTGTCTGTGAGAGACATTTCCAGAAAATAGATCTAGATCCAGATATGAGCTAAGTATAATTTTCCTTTTGTCAGGTGTTTTTTATTATTTGACAGTTTCCCACATATATATGATGAATTTTAGTCATTTTCACCTATTCAAATTCTCTTATCCTCTTCTCTCTCCCACGGAAACCTTCTTTTCCTCTCCTACTGTGATATCGTGTGTGTGTGTGTGTGTGTGTGTGTGTGTGGTCTCACTGAATTTAATTAAAGTTGCTTCTATGAGTGTGGATCGGTGATTATTTACTGGAACCTGGGCAACTTATCAATGGCTGCATCTTTTGTATGTCCACACAACTCTAGCTGAAGGCCTTGACAAAGATTTGAAAAATATACGTTGAAAAAGACAGATTCTCAGCAAATGCCGTTGGCAAACCTGGATTCCAGCATGCAGAAACATGATGCTTGATCCGTACTTGTCTCTTGCACAAAACTTACCTGAAAATGAATCAACAACCTCCACAGAAGATATGACACCCTAAAGCTAAAGTGGAAAATGTGGGCGGTACCCCTCGACTTACAGGCACAGGGAAGGGCTTTGTGAACAGGACTCTAGTAGTGTGGGCAATAAGGCAAACACCTAGGAGATGGAACCAACCTAGATGCCCATGGAGTGGCAATGCAGTCCATATACACAGCGGGATGCGACTCGTGTTTTAAGCAAATGAAGTCATGAAATTTGCAAGTATACAGATAGAACTGGAAAAAAAATTATACTTAGGCTGCCTAAGACCAAAAAGAAAAATGCCACGTGTTCCCTCTTACATGTGAGTTCTAGGTTTAAATGGTGTGTTTTATGTGTTTAGCCTGGAGTACATGCGGAAGTCAGGAGACTAGTGATGGGTCAATTAGATGTTGTATTAAAGAGGAGGAGTAGTAGATCACAGGTGAGATGAAGGTAGAGAGGGGAAAGATGGGGCAGAAAGGTCCAGGCAGGTGACGGAGTAATAGAGATGGAGAAGACGGGGTAGGGTGAGCTGTTAGCCAAGATGAAGTGTGCATGAGGAGGTATATGGGAGACTATGGTGTTGCAACCCAAGTAAAAATATGATACAAAGACAGTAGAACATGTGTAATGTGAAAATACAGGATAGGAGAAACAGTGTGGGCTCTTTAAGTGGGAGGAGGCAGAGGCATGGGGCAATGAGGAGTAGGGCAGGCCAAACTAAACCAAGGAGCCCTGTGCAACCCCGTTAGCTCATCAACTAGTTACATAATTAAGCAGCAACAAAAATGAGGAGTTTCAACAGAGATCTCTTGCATGGGAAAACACTGGTTATTAAATGAGAATCTCAGTGACAGGTATAGGGTACGTCCCTGTGAGTTACAGGCCAGGGAGTCCCCAAAAGTACCCAAAAGTGTCCAAAAGAGAAGGGCTATTGCCATTGCTCTTGGTTATTTATCGTAACTAGATGGTAAGACCCTGTTATTGAAGATAGCACACACTTTAGCTGTAGGACATGGAAAAAAAATCCATCTTTAACTGATCAGGAAGCTCTTTTTCTGTTAACTATCTTTCATTGTGCTGGAACGGGCAATGCAGGTTTCTGGGGTAGAAAAGACATCATTGGCCTTACCAGTGCTGGTTCCTGAGCCCTAGAAGTTCCTGCCAAGCAAGATGTGACCACTGGTACAAGAGTGGAAAGACTGTTTATGGAAAGAGCCAACCACCCTCTTTACTGGACTCGAGGCTTGTTCCGCAGGAGAGAATACGTTTCAGTACCATAAGCATGGCTAGGGAAGCCAGAGGCCCTAGAGGTGAATTGATCAGTATTGTTTTACTAAGTGGTCATATTGTCAAAATCCCTTCTAGGTATTTATGGTTACACCCATAGATTTATGGTACTCTCTCCCCACCTCAGTCAGAGAAGCTTCTTATTATGGAGAGCAATGGTTATGCAAAGATTCATAACTGTTCAAAATGCTGAGACCAACTAGCTGTGAGCTTGATCAACTGTGGATGGAATATCTCTGTCATCCCTCCCTCCCTCCCCACAAGGCTCAGGGAACTTTAAGGAAGAGACATGGCAACCATGCAAGAGTCACAGAATCCGGAGGAGTGCTGTGAAAGGCTGGCCTGTGGCTATGACATGGCTGTTATATATATGAACTCACAGCAGCTGTGGTTACCCTCACAAGACCTCCACAAGATCAAGAGAGTGAAGCGTTCCCACATGGAGGGAAAGGGGTTTCCTAATGCCCCACTGCTAGCAGAGTAGCTAATGGCAGTTGGTGGGTGCCAACAGAGAGAGAGGAACTTGGGAGAATCAGTCACTGATATGTTGCCAATGTCCTGGTGGATGACCCTCACGTATGTGTACACGTAGGAAGCGCTATTGGGACTTAGTGAGCTATAAAAAAAAGACACAAAATTTGGAGTGAGATGGGAGAGATGTTGGGGGAAAGCTGGGTAGAGGTGGAGGAAGGAAGTGGGGAGTGGATATGACCACGATACTTTGAAAAAATGCATGATGTTTTCAAACAATAAAACAACTAATAATAAATAAATAAATTGCACAACTCAAGGAACTTACATTCCAGTAGCAAAAATAAACCAAGATATCACAGAAGAGTGCAATGGGAATTTGGCACTATAAGAAGAAAAATATCTGAGATGTCCTAAATTTAATTACAGAAGCTGCAGAAAAGGAGGAAGTGATAGAGTGTCAAACAGCTACCTGTCAAATCAGCAAAATCTCTATTAATGATGAAGCACTGATTTAAGTTCTATCACAAGCAGTCACCCACAGGCCCACTGAGCACTGTTACAGTCAACTTTCTGGACTGCTAACCCCAGTCCACCCAGATGCAAACATTACTTCTCATGGACTGTCCCTTGATCCTAAAGCATCTTCCATTTTATAATCCTGTGATAGTTCGTATCTATAGCCAGTGCAGGTTAAAGATTTCACCAAAGCTTATGAAAGAAAAATAGATGTAGACTTGCTACCGGTCGCTGCAGGAACATTTCCCAGGATCTGGTCTTTCATTTTCTGAACAGTACCTAAAATGGCTCAACAAACTCATTTGATTCAGATACACCTTGTTCTCTGGAGTTTGGTTTTAAAATGGCAGGTGCCATTGGACACATAAAGTAAAAAATAAAAGTGTCATGTGTAGACTGGGAACTGCAATCTTAAGTAGAGTAGTCAGAGAAGGCAAAACAACATTTAAACCGATATTAAGAACTACTGGCTACAGACAGAGATTAAATGGGAATGAACAGATACTCACTGTTAAGAGGATTAAAGGAAGTTATACATGCAGCGTAAGACAGTGAATAGATGCTCAGTAAATATAGTTACTATTTTTTCTCAGTCCACCCACAGGGGAAATAAAAGGACACTACACTAATCACTTTAGATCTGAAAAATAATCTCCTTTCTCATTTAGACAAATCCACTTTAAATTGAGGATTTTGTGGTTATGGACATTCTACTGACGATGAAATACTCTTGTGGCTGAATCACACACAAAGCACTTCCTCCTCATCCTGCTGTTCTAGAACTCACTCTGCTCCTGTAGGTGCTCTGTGGGAGGACGTGCAGTGTGACTGAGCGAGGTAGGTGGTATGAGAGAATGCTCCATTTTCCTGGGACAAAGATGAGTGATTGTGACCCACCACTTTTAGATAGCTAGTTAGATATGGCAGGCTTGGAGGAGAGTGGGGCTAGACCATTCCTTCATTGTCAACAGTCTGTAAAATAACACCAAAATATAGTAGGATACTTTGATTACTGGTGAGAAGATGTGACCTACACATTCTGGCCCTGAAGAGTGTCATGCATCCTAAACATCCTACAATGTCATTCAGAAATAATATTAAACCTTGCTCCAGGAGTCTTAAATTTTGGGGATTATTCTAAGGCAAGAGGCTCAATGAGAAAAACTAAGGCACTATTGCTCCCCCCTTTAAAAGACAATCCAAACAAGCTTGTCAAATATCTGGGCAGGACCAAGTCCATCAGGAAAGCCTGCTTATTCTAATCTCCCCCCCCCCAGGAAACATAAAGAGCTTATTTATAATGTAGCTAAGAACACTGATTTCTTTGGCCATAGTCTGTTCTGACTCTTGAGAGTATACTAGGTCACAAACTCTGTCTTCATTATACCCTGTATCTCATCTGGACAAGGACTAGAAAGATGGAGTGCAAACTCAGAACCTGGTGACATCATCAATCTAACAGTGAGAAAAAAGAATACTCCTCTATTGCTGTCACCTCTACAGGGCTGGGGTCTGTCCATGTCCCTGAATTGGAACAGACATTAATAACAAATACCTATGATAACAATGGCTATTTTTGAATATTGTGCTCTGTATTCCTCACAATACTGCACAAGAAATATATTTTCATTACAGTCTTGTTCACCCAAGGATACCAAGGACTAGAAATCTAAGTACTAAACACTAAGTGGCTGATCAGTGCCTATATACTGTACTTTGAGAAGTCTTCATTATTCCACATTCTCAACTATCTATTAAAAATAAGAAGGATATCACTGATGTAAACTGTGGAAATGGAGACTGCCCTGCCTTTTCCAAGCTGTTCACTACTGTCTACTAGAGATCTTCCTGTAAAGGGGACATAATGGCACAATTGCATAAAATTGTCCACAGAACGTAAATTTCTTGGCCATTCTAAACACCTTCTGCATCACTCCAGGAATACATTAATGTCCTGGAAGGAAAGAAAATCTCCAAACAGACACTTCTGCCCCTCCCTTAGGCCACTAGATGATGGAGACAATGAGCCTTAAGTACTGTAATTTTCCAAGGGAGTCTCAAACTGGGAAAAGAAAAATTCTTCGTCTGTAGTGCCAGTCAGAAGTTCTTGTTTCTCTGGAAGATTGCACACAGTTCTGACAGCTTGAAAGCCACCTTTCAGAAACAATGATAGGTCATCAATGGGCGGGACCACACCCTGCCCAGGACTGCTTAGTTCTGCGTGCCTCTTGTCCTCTATTTAAACTTAAACCTCATGCCGGGACTTGAGAATGGTTCAGGTTGTGGGGTATTGGACCCCATTGTTTCTTTTCCTAATGTGGCCACATTGAAGAAAGTCTTCTTTATGCTTTTCAGCATTGCTTGTTTCTTTAATTGGCCTATTGAAAATGGGTGGCTACCTGGGCACAGTCTCTGACCCTCACAACCCCAGGAACAATACTGATTGATAAAAAGACTAAGAATAACATCCTTCAAGACAGTCACAACACTTTCAGATCTTCTGCATACGCTCCCCTCCTCCAAAGTAACTGAATGTTCATATACCTATTTGTAGTTCCCTGGGTTGGGAACTGTCCTGAGCCTCAGTACACAATCTTATAAAATCTGAGCCACCCTTCCTATGCCAATCCCATGTCTCTGAAGACATTTGATGTACATCTCTAACATTACTCTGAGAGGAGATAGGCAGTAATTATGGAGAGGGGACTTTCACTGACTCGTGTGTGTTTTAGAGCTATTTTTTTCTCAGAACCATGACAATTAGAAGCATAAATTAATATTTTGCTATGTTTCTAATGAGATATAATGTCAGAGTTTTTAGGGGAAATGAAAAATGCACGAATGGAATGGAATTACAGTGACTAATGACAGCACGGAGATAAGTTCTGATTAAGGCTATTGTACTGCCGTGCCTTCAAGGCCTATGAATAGCTTTAGAAATTAAATATATGCAGCATCTTAAAATATGGAAGCAGCCAGTGAATTCACCACAAGTGTTCAAAGCTCAGAAAATATTAGACTGAATCATAAGTAACAATCAATGTTTGATCCTTCTAACCTATGAAATCAGTAAAAGCTATGTTTTTAAAGAATGCTCTGTTCTATTACTCTGAGTGCGTATGTATGTATGTATGTATGTATATGCATATATGTGATATATATGTGTATGTGATATATATGTACGTGATATATACGTATGTTATATATATGTATATATATATATATATCACAGTTCTCTGTTTATAGAAGTTTTATGTTCATATACCTCTCTCAGGTCATTAAAATAGAAAAACATGTGAAGCTTAAAACAATGGCAAATACACAAGGAATGGAAAAGATTCATTAAAAAGGGGGAAAACATACCCACAGAGAAGGTCGAAGGGAGAAAGTGAATAAAGTATTCAACCAAAGGCGATGGGAGAGATGGGTGAGAACTAGAGGGGAAGATCTTCACTTGGGAAAAAAATTTTCTTCTGCATATATGCTGAACTCCACAGAACTAAACACGCTCAATCGATGATGCTGTTATTAATTCTGTCAGTGATACCTGGCTCTTCTTGCTGTGGTTTGTGATCTATTTAGATAAGCAAAAGCCAGGCACCACTGGGGACACAGCGCATGCCTGTAATCAGCATTTGAGGAGCCAAGAGAGAAAGATATGAGTTCCAGGCCAGGTTTTGCAACTTAGTGAGACCCTGTCTCAAAATACCTGGTTTTAAAAAATAGATGAAAATGTATATTTTACCGAAATTGTTTCTTTCTGTATACCTGAATTTAATAAGCACAAAGAGATACAGAACCATGCAAATAAAAGAATCTGGGTTCAAATTATAAACTCTGTTTACTAGTTAGACTAACTTCTTGAAATTTCAGTCTCCTTCTTAACAAATGGTGTTTAATATCGACCCAGAGCCTTTTGAGAAAATACCAGTAAATACCATTCAAGTATACTTGTAATAACAGCTTACATTTAAAAGAATTATTTCTGCTTAGAAAACAAAGTTAAAAAAAGAGCTGGGCATGGGTCACACAGGCACATGCTTGTAACTCCAGAGCTTGGAAGAGTGAGGCAGAGGATGGGGAGCTCAAGGTCAGCCTGGGCTATATTCTGAGACCAACTGTGTGGTCGCGGGGGGGCGGGGGGCAGGGCAGAAACAGAAACAGAGACGACAGAGAGAGACAGAGAGAGAGATGGAGAATGAGAATACAAATCCAATAATCCAGCCTGAAAATGTTGCTGTTGTTAAGGTATTGATTTAAGTGTTTTTGTTTTGTTTTGTTCTTTGAAACAGGGTCTCCTAGTGTAACCCAGACAGGCTGTGAGCTTACTATATAGCCCCAACCTGGCCTCAAACTCACAATCTCCTGCTTCAGCTTCAGAGAAGAAGGGTTTATAATTGTCACCACACTAAGTAAAATGGATATTTTTAAATGTAGGATAAGTTTATGCTGAATAAATGTAACACATTTATAATAATGTTGGTTCAAATATTCAGTACTATGTATACTGAAAGGTCAAAAGTTAACAAGCTTCTTATTTTTCTGCTCTGTCCTACAGAAATCTATTTTCCAACCAATATCCATGTCTACAGACTTTAGGATATTCATTACTTGACAAAATAGTAAACCCAGTCTATACTATCTAATACTAAAACCTTTATGTGGGCAATTTTACGCATTCATAGTGAAAAATTAAATGTGCCCTTGATGTTGTAGAGCCAACACTCATAGCTTCCATTTCAGACCCAAAGTTCTAAGTCAGTGTGTCATTTTTCTGCAGTGTGGATTATTACACAGCATTTCCAAACTGGTGTAAAGACAAAATCAGTGAATTTGTGAAAGCGCAGCAGAGGGACTGCAGGAACATTCCAGCACAGCTTCATTGTTCTTTCTTCATTATCATTTATTCATTTCATAGAGGAAATCATCACGTGCTAAGTAAGTATTCATGAATCTGAGAATTCAAAGTTCCCCGAAGGAGCGCTGCACCAGTGGTGAGGATCTACTGTACATTAAAGAGTCATGAATATTTGAAATCCTTTTCCTCAAACAGGTCAGACCAATGCATTACACTTCTTTAATATGCTCTTTAGAGCCAGAGTGCAATCATTTATGACAGGAAAATGTAAACCTCAGGATGAGGAAGAATAATATGCTCTTGACAGTGCCCTGTCTCCAGAAGAGACTGAGTGAGGGTTAGGCATAGTTATTGTTGTAATACAATACTGAAGATTTTTATGTCATGAGAGATTCTTTTCCTAATAAAATCTCTGGGTACTCTGTGACAGTCATGGAATAATACATTATTAACATCCACAGTTCTTTTGGGGTTAAAACAGAAATAAAGTAAGAATTACCTTTCCTTAACTTTTCCTGTTATGGCTTATGAAAATTAATTACTCCTTGAACACAAGTGATGCCAAACACATGCTTTCTGTTTCCTATTTCTCACACAGCATCTTTTCAAAAATTTAATAAAAGCCAATAGCTCCAATTCAAAATGGAAAAATTAAAATCAGTGTGAAGAGATAATGATGTCATATTATAATTAATTGAAGCATTTAAAAATTAACAGACCTGGGGTTGGGGATTTAGCTCAGTGGTAGAGCTCCAGAAAAAAAAAAGAGACAAAAATACTAACAGACCTTTCTTAGAATTTTATTTCTATTTAAATTTAATGGTTCATATAGGTAAGTATCAATATTTTTAAGAATTATTGTTCTGAATGTTATAGTCTGAGAAATAATAGTTTAATAGATTATTTATCTTCTTAAATTAAAACATATTTAATTGTTTCAATACAAAAATAAAATGTTTTGCATAAGGAGTTTCCATCTATTGAAAACAATAAGCTTCGATGTGGTTCTCTGCTAAGCCTTGTCCATTTATGACATTGTAAGGGTAGAGGCAATGAATATTCATATTCCCTAACGAACTATTATATCCTTCTAAAGACTTTTACAAAATTTAAGAGAAAAACCCTGTAACACAAAATGGTTGGAGATGTCATTGAGTGGTAGAACAATTTCTTAGCAGGTGAATAATCTTATTTTTCATTCCTACCATGGTCAAAAAGAAACAAAAAGAATTAATGAATCAGTGAGCATAAAATGTAGCTTGCCTAGCATGAACGAAGCCCTGAGTTCCACACCCCAGCACTGGGTAGAGCTGGGCATGGTTGTTCATGCCCATAATCCTAGAATTTGGGAGGTAAAGACAAGAAGACCAAGAGCTCAAGGTCTTTGTCAAGTTCAAGGCCAGCCTGAGATACAAGACACACTGTTTCTGTTTCAAAGATGAAAAGAAAATGCTGTATGGGACACAAGCACACACATACCCCCCCCACACACAATTTCTCTAACATCAGAAATAATATCAAGAGTCATGAATCTAGTTCTATAGTAGCTAGGGAGAGTAAGAAGATAACTGGCCAACTACATTTTTGATGCTAATAAAGAAATCCCTGGGGATGAATTGCTAAGATCAGGCTATGCCAGCCCTAAGTTATGCCATATTGTGTGATACAGTGGTTTTCAGACTACATTTTGCACCCAAGAGACACCATTTTACAAACAGGTTTTGATTCCATTTTGAGGAAAGCTTGCACTTGGGTAGGCAGGAGAAGGACATGGTCTACCCACCCCACCTGTAGAGCATAGACTGATGTTATTCCTGGAGGCAGAAAGAGTACCATCCTATACATTTATTAGGGTAAACTGGAAATGCAGAAATACTTAGGCCTGTAAAAATCATATCACGGAAACCAGACCCAAGAACTTTTCAGATACACTCTCTTAACTGGGCCCCATAAAGAAAAGAACATCAAACACTGTGATGGTGATCTGACCTGTCATCTGACCACTGACTGTGTGTATTTTAAGGGAACAAGGTAAGAACTCCACTGTCTCACAGACTTCAACTTGGCTAGATTCCTGATGTCAGTGCTGCTTACTCAGTGCCATCTGTCTGTCCTCCTGTTTCCCAGTCTGGACATGCTGTCCATCTGTCTACCCCTTCCTTTAGTGTCTGAAGCTGGTCCTGCTGTTTCATCTCTGCAGCTAGACTCAGCTTTAGTGTTCAACCCTGATCCTGTAGCCTGACTCTACAACAGCAGACTTTGGCCTCTGCAGAGACCACTAGCTGGTTTGTTACCTCATTCCTCACTGACACATGCCCATTTCTATCAGTTTCCCAGCTCTGGCTTGCCTGGGCCTCTTTGAAACTCCTAGTCACTGTAACCGTTTGTAGTCCTTCTGTAGCAGACAGATAGATGATAGATAGATGATAAATAGATAGATAGTTCTATAGATAGATAGTTCTATAGATAGATAGATGATAGCTAGATAGATAGATGATAGATGATAGATAGATAGATGATAGATAGATGATAGGTAGATAGATGATAGACAGATAGATAGATAGATGATAGATAGATGATAGATAGATAGATAGATAGATAGATAGATAGATAGATAGATCAGAATTGGACAGACAGACGGATAGATTTCCTGTGTGGTATAATATGTGGTCTGAAAGTTGTTATTTGTAATTGAGATAAGAATAAAAGAATCTGTGTTTACCTTGATGGCCATCATGAAGACCAGGGATATCTGGAAAATGACTGGACACTGAAATCTCCATACCTTGAGAAATTATTATGTAGTACATCTTGATATTGTGACATAAAGCAAGCATGTTCCTCTGTGTTTCTAACATAACTTGCATTCTGTAGAGGACCTGCAATTTTCATGCTCATTTAATGAATTTAATGATAAAGCACAAATACCAGCCAGCTTGCTACTGTTGTGTGTCTGTGTGTCTGTGTTTAGTGTTATCTGTTTGCCCCCATGTATGTGGGTGCATGTGCACATGTGTGTGCGTGCATGTGGAGGCCAGCGGTTGATGTCACATATCTTCCTGAATTTCTCTCCACCTTATGTTTTGAGACAAGGTCTCTCACTGAACCTGGTAATCACGGATTGGCTAGATTACCTGGCCACTGAGCTCTGGAGACCTGCTGACTTCTACCCTTCCCCCATACAAGGGCTACACCCAAGCATGATGGCGCTGGGTTGTTTTATGTGGTGCTGTGGTAGAGAATTCATGTTCTCATGTTTGAGCTATCGACACTACACAGACCAGGCTACCTCTCCAGCCCTAACTCAGAGATAACAAACCTGGTTTTCTCCTACTGACAGGCTTCTGACTGTAGCCTACAGTGGTAGAGTTGTGCCTTGTTTAAGCAATCACTCTCCAAATGGACTGGAGCGAATTTCTAGAGGCCAAGAAGAGGATAATGCATTCAGAATGACTCTGCTACACAACTCCATCTTCCTTCTCATGCTCACTTGCAAAAGCAAGGATTTGCTGTATTTTTGGGAATTTCCCCCTTTTTCACATTATTCATTTAATAACCACATGATTAGAGGATGCATTTCATTACAGCTTTAACTTATTCTATAACAATTTCCAGAGCAAAGATACATCTCTTTCAAAAGTGGCTGTAAATATTTAGGTTCACAGATGAATTAATACAGTTATACAATATTGAACTCAGTATACTCTGTAAGACATAAAATTGAATGAGGTTTTAAATTTCAAAAAAGATCTACATTTCATTTTAACATATACTGTTTCCTACAGAAAAACTCATTTTAAATGCTACTACCGCTTAGATGTTTGCACATGTGTCTCTAATCTCTATGTGTTTGATTATTACTAGTCACAATCAGTTACACTTGGATCCTTGGCACCTGAGTATGGATATAAAGTCAGGTAGGTTTCAATGGTAATGTTTTATACCTCTACTAATTAACATGAAGCAAATTTTTATGTTTCTTCCTCAAATATAACTCATTTTTTAATTCACTGATTTTTTTTGTGTGTGTATATCATAGAGAACATCAGAAAGAATCTTATTTACCTATATACCCACTTCCCAAATACTACCCTCCCATAGCCTCCCCACTCACCACTGGAGCCCATCTACTCTGTCATCCCTGTTACTGTTCACTGTGTTGTCAGTACCCCAGCCATTCTCCAGTACTTGTCCATCCACTGAATCTAGTCAGCCTATCTAGAGATCCTTGTTTTAGGAAGATCAGCTGTTCCTCTTCTAGCAGCAATCAGTTGTCAATGTTCCTTTAGGTAAGATGGGGGTCTGTTGTTCATTTTCCCAGTTCTATGCTGGGTTACTGTCTATTAGACTCTTGGGCTACCCTAGCCAAAAACTCAAAGGAAGGTCTCTTCTGTCCTGGCATAATTTCTTGTTATATAACCTTTAACTATATATATGGAGTCTTAAAGAATTATATCAACCCCTTCATTCTTTGGTTACACTTTCCTTTTGGGTGTTTAAGACTGTACAGTTGGCCCAGATGAAACAATTTATTTTTACTCTTAATGCCATTGAGGATCTGTTGCCCAGGAGTCACATGAGCTTGAAAGGAGCCCCTGGGTCCTTTCTTTTACCAGTTCTGTCTATGTGAAAATAAGTCAAAGGTCCTATTCGACCATGACTGGCTTCACTTGGAAGCATGGAGGAAATGATTCCTCTGTGTTGACCCTCCTCTTTGTAGACTGGACACTGGTTCAAGTCCACGGGGTCTCCATGGCCTCCTTGATCAAGAGGACAGGTGACTCACTGCAGTTATAGGACATTTTGAAAGATGCTCCTAGTCCCCTGGAACTTCATTGACCCTGGAAGGCAAGGAGAAAAAACTGTCCTTTAAGTCCCTCTGACCAAGTTAGTATAGGCCTCAAAGTATGGCTGTTAAACATCCAAGAAGATTAGTTCCACCATTCTGGCATTTTTAATTATCATGTGCCATGTAGATAAAGGTTGGGCAAAGACCAAACGTTTTCAGATAAACCTTGCCTAGATATATTTTACATTCCTTGAGCTAGTTGTATGCATAATTTGTCAGTAGGTTGTTCAATTAATATGGTTCCCTCTGGCTTTTAAAACTAGCTAGGCATTATTTATCTCTCGCATTGTCTAACTCTTCCACCATGGTTTCCCCATTTAAGTACCCCCATTTTTCCCATTTCTCCCTTACTAATACCCTTCTCCCACGGTCCCACCTTTCTTGATCTCCTTCTTTCCCTTTATCCCCTAGGTTCCTTGTGTACCCTTCCCTCCCTCCTCCCTTTAAATAACCCCATTTTCATCCATAGCTCCCTTATCAACACCTGTTTACAACTGTTCTCTTCTTTCTGATTCTTTCCTTTCTTTTACTTCCCTGGTTCCTTTCCATTATCCTGTTTCTTGTGGTTATGTCTGAATACATACTCACTTATCAGGATTTGGTGCTCAGATCCACATATGTGGGAGAACATATGTCATATTTTTTTATTCATTTGTTTTGTTTTGTTTCTGAGTCTGTATTACTTCACTTAGAATAACAGTTTACCTGCAAATTTAATTATTTCATCCTTCTTTACTGCTGAGTAAAACTCCATCGTATATATGAACCACATTTTCATTATCCACTCATCAATTGAGGGACACTTAGGTTGCTTCCATCTCTTAGCTATTGTGAAAAGGGCAGCAACAAACATGGATGTACAAGTGTCTCTGCAAAAGGATGAGTTCTTTGGGTATATGCCAAGGAGTGGTATAACTGGGTCAAATGGTATGTTCATTTGTAGTGTTTTAAGAGTTCTCCACACTGCTTTCCATAGGGGTTGAGCAAGCTTGCAGTCTCACCAGCAGTGGATGAGTGTTCCCCTTTCCCCACAATCTCTCCAAGATTTGGTATCATTTGTTCTCTTAGCCAGTCTGACTGGGGTAAGAGGAAATCTTAAAGTGGTTTTAATTTGCATTTCCCTAATTACTAGTGTGTTGAACACCTTTAAAGATGCTTCTTAGCTGTCTTTATTTCTTCTTTTGAGAACTCTCTGTTTAGCTCCTTAGCCCATCTTTTAATTGGGTTACTTCCTTTCTTGATTCTTTGTTTTGTGAGTTTATTATATATTCTGGCTGTTAAACCTCTGTCAGATGTGTTGCTGGTGAAGATTTTCTCCCATTCTGTGGGTTTTCTCTTCACTTCCTTGGTTGCTTCTTTTGATGTACAGAAGCTTTTTAGCAAATGAGGTCCCAATTTTTGATTCTGGACCTTGTTTGCTGAACAACTGATGTCTGGTTTAGAAAACCCTTTCCTACACCTATATCTTGTAATTGGACAATGTTTTCTTCTAAAAATTTCAGAGTTTCAGGCTTCATATTGACGTCTTTGATCAATTTGGAATTGACTTTTGTGCAAGGTTAAAGATATGGGTTTAGTTTCATTCTTCTACAGGTGGAGATCCAGTTATGCCAACATCATTTACTGAACATGCTGTCTTTCCTCCAGTGAATGATCTTGGCCCCTTTGTCAAATATTAGGTGGCTGAAATTGCATGTACTCATATTTGGGTCTTCAATTTTGTTCCACTGATCTACAGGTTAATTTTGGTGCCAGTACCATGTTTTTTTTTTTTTTATGACTATAGCTGTTTAATACAATTTAAAATCTGGTATGGTAATCCCCCCAGCATTGCTCTTAGTGCTCAGGGTTGCTTTGGCTATCTGAGATCTTTTGCACTTCTGTATGAATCTCAGGAGGGTTTTTTCCAATTCTGTGAAAAAAATCTCATGGGGATTTTGATTGGGATTGCATTGTATCTGCAAATGGCTTTTGGTAGGATGGTCATTTTCACAGCATTAGTTCTTCCAATCCATGAGCATGAGAGGTTCTTCCATCTTCTGATGTCTTCCTCAATCTCTTTCTTTAAAGATTTAAAATTTTCCTTGTATATAAAGCATTCATTTGAAGTGCATGTAATGGGGGAAATGAGCAACTCACCTACCAGTATATAGCTGAAGACATAAACAGATATCAAGCAGGTAAATGGGTCTTGGTGACAGCATTCCTGCTCACCATATTACTTAAGTTTGCCTGAGGCTCTGCTCCCACCCTCGTTCTTTTGGCCTTTTCGGTTGTAGTCTGTGCAAGTCTTAGCCTAATAGTTTCAGTTCCCATTGCTCTGTTCAGATTCGTTCTTCACATTGCCTCTGACTTCCTTGTTTCTATTCATTGAAAGTGAATTTCATTAATTTTGTTAAATTATGCTGCAATAACAATGAAAAAAGATTTCAGTGGCACCAAAAGCATGATGATGCCTCTCTCACATATTTTGGAATCTGAAGTGAAAGAATAATAAAATGTCCCTATTGCTGTCCTACTGTACACACTTAAGTGACAAAAGAGTAGCCCCTTGCTCATGTGATGATTTGCAAGATTTCTTCAAAGGATTGTTGAACAGCAGGTGCATCAGGAGTCAAAGCTGTCGTACATGGCTGAGCTGGGTGTCTTTCACTGAGGAAGTGTAATTCTCCCATTGGGAGCAATGACAGTATTATGAATAATAGTGTGTATCACTATAGATAGACCTGACCGCTATGTTCAACTACTCTCACCCACTTCTGGCCCTGAGGACTTCAACCTCAGCTTGACAAGTCCTGTAAGAAAACAGTTGCCAGGGCTGGAGAGATGGCTCAGTGGTTAAGAACACTGCTTGTTCTTGCAGAAGACCCGGGTTCAAATCCCAGCACCCACATGGCAGTTAACAGCTGCCTGTAACTCCAGTCCCAGGAGCTCCAACAGCCTCTTCTGACCTTTGCAGGCATTGCCTGACACAGGTGCCCTTACCTACATGCAGGCAATACACGCATACACATAAAATAAAAATAATAATTAAAAAAGAAAATAGTTGCCAAGTTCATCAGTGCAGAATCAATAGAGTTCAAGAAGGAAAACCTAAAGTTGGTACAGTCCTGCCCTCTACAGAAATGTTCTTTGACTTGACCGGCCCACCCCCAATTCAGTCGACCTTGCATGTACTGTTTTCTACAGAATCCCATGGTTCAGTTTATGAAGCATCATTTCAACTAGGCTGTATGAGAGAACCACAGGTAGTTATGTCAGATTTCATCTGTCTGTTATGATCATGTCCTTTCTTCCTTCACAATCCTCTTATTCCCATGAGCATCCCTGAGCCTCCAGCTCCATAATGTTTAAAGTGATTTACTGCTCGAGAAGCAACTCCGAGATTCACATGTCAAGGTCAGATAAGAAAATAAAATTAAGCTAAATTAAAACAGGCCCATTGTGCATTATAGCACCTTTCAACATCAAAGTTTAATGAATGAACATATTCATAAATGAACATATCCATATAGAGCTATTTACAAACCTTATATATGCATATAACATGTGGAATTTAAATGTAAATCTTAGAGGATATAAATATAATACATTGTTCAATTGTAATGGAAATTGCTGCAACTTTTTAAAACACATTTCAGCTTTTGTCCTCAGTATGTAAATAAAATGTCTCACCTCAAAAACTGTCTACTTTTTAGAGGTTTTAAAAATACATATATTATCGGGCTGGAGAGATGGTTCAGCAGTTAAGAGAACTGACTGCTCTTGCAGAGGACCTGGGTTCGATTCCCAGCACCCATATGGCGGCTATGAACCATCCTCTACTCCAGTTCCAGTGGAATCCGAATCCCTCTTCTGACTTCTGCAGCACTGCACGACACGGATGCACTCACATACATACAGGCAATACACTCATCACATTAAATAATAAATAAAATATTTTTTAAATTACATATATTATCAAAGGAGCCATTTCTGTTTCTTTCAAACAAGTAGGTGCTGGGTATCAAATTCATGTTATAAGGCTTGGCAGCAAGCACTGTTGCTGAACCACGTCACTTTCCCATATCCTTACATTTTGAAAGCTCTTATTCAAAACGCATACCAGTTAAACATCTATATTAGATAATATAATAACGTTAAGTTCCAAAAGCATCTTGGGCTTAACCAGAAATAAAATTTGCATACTAAATTGCAAATACCTAGGGCATCTTTTTATCTAGTCTCTGCCGCAGTTAATTTTCTAGTGCAGTACCGTATCTCAGGGACATAGGAAAAGAGAGGACAGGAACCTCGCTGGCTGCTTGCACCACTCAAGCCCAAAGCACCCCACAGTCTGTCTAGAATACTACCTACTTGACGTGTTCATTGCATTTAAAAGCAAGATCTTCTTATAAAGTTTTAAAATTTTGACCTTATGTTATCACATTGCCTTTCTATTTGTGCTCAAGAAAGTGCATATTTAAAAGAAGTAGCTAAAACATTTGAAACTCTAAAGTCAACTCTTTTTCTGAGAAGACACAGTGCACATTTGCTAAATCTCATTTGTCTAGTTTCTCACTTTTGCTTTGTTGATATTGTTGAAACAGGGTCTCTTATAGCCCAGACTGGCCTCAACCTCATTATAAAACTGAGGATGACCTTGAACTCCTAAAGGCAGGGATTAGAGGCTTGTGATACCTCATGGATCTTGGCTGTGAGACCTAACGTTACTTTTGTGGTATTCTTCCTCAAATAGATTCAACTAGACCCTCCGTGCCTTCCTTAACTGCTCCCATCTAGCTTTCAGCTATCATCTTAGATCACTTTCCTTCTAAGAACCCTTGATCTATTATCTCATCTGTGAATCTGGGGTAGATCAGCCTCCTGTGCACTTTCACAGAACTTTATACATTTTTACTTTTTCTATTGTGGAAAGAATAAGGTCAGACAAGGTGAATTTAGCAGCATTTATTTGAGCAAAACCAGATTCAACAATCATAACCTGACTAAAATCAGGAAATTCCACCCCATAAGAAGGGCAGTAGTATTTTTTACAAAAAAGAAAAAAAGAAAAAGAAAAAAAGAAGTAACTGATAGAAAACTATCATTGGGCATTTGTATTATGTAGACATTCCTGACCACTTGAAAACCTGTGATTGGTTAAGGCTTGGCTTCTCTGATTGACTGACTTTTTGCTGCTCTGATTGGCTGAAGCTTGCCATTTTCTGTAAAAATAGTGTGATGTGATAGCCCATGGCTATACTATGTATATTATAAATTGGGCTGCAGTTCATTTACATATTTAGTTTGCAGAAGTAGATTTAAAACAAATTTAACCATACTAATCATAATGTTTTTATTTATTATTTTTATTTTATTTGTATGAGTGTATTGCCTACACGTATGTTAAATGCACCCTTGTACTATAATTTCCATGGAGGTCAAAAGAAGGAGTCAGAGCCCATGGAACTGGAGTTATGGACAGTTGTGTGGGTGCTGGGAACCAAACCCTGTAAGAGGAGCCCCACAATGTTTTTAAAGTTGCAATTATAATTACATATTTTTGTGTGGCCTAATACCTATGACCTATCATATTTCTAAGTCAATGGAGCAATCTTCTCAAGTGGTTGATAAGCGAATGTACACATGCTTACTTGATTCATTTTGGTCCCATGGTGTGACCCAGATGTTCCTCTGATAAGCCATGGTCCCACCTCCTTCCCACACTCTGTGGAAGGGGTCAAGCCAATTAAGGGGTGGAGCCACCACCATATGGGATACTGGGAATACAGAGCAAGAGAGACCAGGGGCAGGAGATGGATAGACCAGGCATTTCAAATATTGAAAAGGAAAAGCCTGTAAGGATCCGTTTTTTGTAAGTCACTCCCCTCCCAAATGTCATATAAACTATGCAAAATTCAAATAGGATGTCTTGTGTTGGTTTGTTAGCCCTGGGGCCTCAGAGGCACAAGAAGGAGGAAAAAGGAAAAAAAATGGCAAAACAAATTGGCATAAAGTCTGGGCAAAACATGGAGATGTGGGCCTGGGAAAGCTCTGTAGTTCCAGCAGCCTCTGGCGACCCAATCAAAAGGGAGCCAGAAGGGAATCGGATTCAGATTCCCAAATCCAGAAGGGCAGAGACAGGGTGCAAGGAGTCCTGTGAGGTAATGCCACCCATCTGGGAGAAGCTGGACGGAACCCAGGAGAGAGGGTGGACAAACCCCATATGCTTAAGGGGTTTGCTGTGGTCATTAGAATGATGTAGGCCAAGCAGACGTGGACAGACTCAAAGGGGAAAATCCCTTGGCCACAGCTGTGCTGTAAATGTGGGGAAATAGCTCAGTTGGTTAAAAAATGAAGTCTGCCGCCACGTGGATCTGAAAATGCATTAAAGATTATAGAGAGCCCAGAAAAATTTCTTAAAAGCAAAAGAGGAAAAGAGAGAGGGGGCGTGGCCACTACCTTACAGAAAAGATTTGCCCAAGGCGGAAGTCACTGAAAAGGCTAAGGAGATCCACCCAGCCTCAGAGCTTAAGAGAGAGAGAAAATGGAAGATTTTAACTTGTGTAAAGTTAAGGGAACAGGAGTCCAAGGAACAGGAAAAAGATAGATAGTAGTGAAATAAGAAACAATCTAGAAATAAAAGTAGCTAAAGTTGCCCCTCAGACTCAACTTTTAATACAAAAAGAGAAAAAAGTTAACAGGACTGTAGCTAAGAAAAAATACTCCACATTGGAACTGTTGAAACTAAGAAAGACTTACAAGCAAGCAATCAAAGAGCCCCTCACCACTTGTCTTATGAAGGTATGGGACATGGGAGCAAATAACGTCAGTCTGCATCATTCAGAAGCTTCAAGGCTGAGTTATATAACTACCCATTCGTTCTTGAGACATAGAGTGTTCAACCTAGGCCAATGCAGGGGGAGCAGTCTCTAACGGGATGGCTGGTGCAAGACATTAAAGATACGTGGTTATCCCCAAGGGAAACTTCCACAATTAACAGTTGCTGAAGGACTATAAAAGAGGGACAGGCATTACTGAGAGAACTATGTATGAAAAAAAGGAATATATAATGCCCAGTTTGCTGGGCCAGATAGGGCCATGTTCACCAGAGATATAAAGGAAAGCTTAATTCAATTGGGACCTCAAGAACAGTATAGAGCTTTAATGGATTTGATAAGTCCTTTAATGGGACAGAATATTTGTAAAGTGAGACAGGCTTTAGCAAATCTAAGTGACTCAAACCAGCATGTAAAATGTATCTGTATAATCACAGAACCTACAAGAGATATAAAAAAGATCAAATGGAAGAAATGGTCCATTTGGGTTACTCGAATACAATTGTGGAAAGATTTATAGAGAACCCAAATTCCCAAAGAAAAAAATTGATAAAAAAACAAATTTGGAGTTTTTGGAAGGCTTTAAAACCTGAGGAACAGTTTAAAAAGGCATTCAGAGGATGAAAACCATCCCAGGGGTGGTTAAAGACACCCAAAGATCAAGTAAGGTGCATTTCTCACCTGAAAAAGGCTGTGCTAGGGGTGGAGGAGTTTTTTCCACCAGAGCCTCTCTCAGCAGCCATGTATGGTCAATGGAAAGGCAGCAGATATGGCTACAACCAGGGGCCAGATCCAGGGCCTGCCTGACTCAGAGAACCAACAGGTGCAGCAGGGATGAAAGAGACCCTCTGCCTCCTTAGCCAGGGCAGGGTCAGGCAACTGGAGCCAGCACCTGTAAATATATCAAAGATAAGAAGATACAAAGAGACTCCATGTAAGATCCCCTAAATGAGGAATGATTCCAAAGGTATAACTAAAGATAGTAAAGAACTAATCAAATTAGTTTTCCTTACCCATGCTGTAATACCTAACAAAGCTCTATGGAGAAAGCAATTAATACGAATGGATAAAACCTCTCCATTCTGTGTTAGAACTTGTCTATGATTGATTTAATATATGCTGTTGACCTTTGAGTGCTTTACAGATGTGAAACCCATTTGAAAGATATCAAATACACCTGAAGAAACAAAGGCCAGCTATAGCTATAAGATTCTTGGGAGTCTTATGATTGGGTAAGATAAAAACAGAGGCTCCCAAACTATACAACTGTTAAGAAAATCTACAGTATCAGGGGTGGGTTGCCCTCCTATGAGCTGTTGGTCAGAGAGATCCTAGAGGTCCTCAAATTCACCAGGGCTATTTTCAATGATGTCAGTTGTACACTAGAACAGTTGATAAGTCCATGTTGCTGAAGACATTGCATGATGTGAGCTTGGGAGAAAAAGAGATGGAGCTAAAAACTCCATGCCACTGGATGGATGGCTTTCATAGTACCTAAAGGTGTTATGCAGATGGTTGGGGGAAAAAGATCCTCTGTGATTCTGCTCAACAATGGACCCCACATCCTGCACACTATGGACATGCCACGCAGTGCCTGCTAGTGCAATAATGGCTCAACTAACATATGTACAACTAACAAATTTCTAATTGGATAAGGCCCACTCCTAGGGGTAGAACACACATCTAGTTCTGTAGACCAGGCCGACCTCCTCTGTGGGAAGGCTACAGGCCCCAGTGGGGAAGCTGTTGCAAGTATATTCTTTAATGAATATGGTACATCTACTAGGATACCTTCTAAGCATTTGTATTTACTTTCATGCTTGTTTACTTCCTTCCATTTGTCTTATAGTAGGGTGTGATGGCTAATCCTGGGTGTCAACTTGACTCGATCTTGGATTAACTGAAATGAGAGAGATCTTCTTGATTGGTTCATCTGAAGCCAGAAGACACACCCTAAATGTGGGTGTTACCTGCTGATGGCAACCAATATGAAAGGTCATGGCAGAGGAGAACGCCAGGCTTCTTGCTGCTTGCCTTCTCTCTCGCTGGTGAGTTCTTCTTGCTGCTGTAGACTGAAGACTAGCTGATCTTTTGGAATTCATCAGACCTTCAGTGCCAGATTGGGACTACTGAGACATCCAGCCTCGTGAACTGAGTGACTACGGATTCTCAGCCTCTCCAGTGTGGTGCAGCCATTGTTGGACTACTCGGACTCTATCCTGTGAGCTAAGCTGATAAATCTCTATACATATATATTCATTCTACAGGTTCTGTTTCTTTGGAGAACCCTGACTAATACATAGGGGAAACATCACTGAGATAGATCAGCGGCCACATCTTGAAGATGAATGATGAGGAGGCCCAAGAGTTCAATATCTTGCCATGATACAAGAGAGATTGTGCTTCATCTGCCACCCCATCCAAGGCTCAGGGAAATTCACAGAAGAGGTGGCTGAAAGTTTGTAAGAGCCAGAGGTAGGAGTGGAGTATGACCTAGACATTCCTCTAATAGGCCATGGTCCCACCTCCTTCCCAAGCTCATTGGAAGGGGTCAAGTCCATTAACGGGTAGAGCCGCTGACATTGTGCATCTGGAACGTGGAGGAAGAGAGATGGGGACAGTGGAGACCGATGGCATACGCATTTCAAATATGGAAAAGGAAAAGCCTATAAGAATCCATGTTTTTGTAAGTCATCCTCCACACAAAATATCATATAAGGTATGCAAAATCCAAATAGAATGTCTTATGTTGGTTTGTCAATCCGTGTCAGGACCAGGAGACCCTGATTGGGGTGGGTCTCCAAGCAGGAAAAGGTAAATTTAGTGAAACAATATTCCCCTTGAGATAGGTTATTCTACCCCCAGTCTGTAGGATAAGAAGTACATTCAGGGGGCTGTTGATGAAGCCTAGTTCACAGAGTGCCTGATTAGCATGCATTAAGTCCAGGGCTAGATCCTAAACTGGGTGTGATAGAACAGGCCTGTAACTCCAACATCCAGGAAGTAGGTGGGGACAGGAGATTAGATCGTTAAGGTCATGCTCTTCTACATAGTAGAAGCAAGCCCTTGGGTTACATGTGAGGATTGTTATACCATTGGTCATACCATTTTGTCAAGTTTCTCTATTTTGTTTAAATGGTAGCAGTTTCCTGAAACTCTAGTAATCAGCATTGTAGACTGTTTTACTAGATTGCTGCCATGCCCCCTTAAAGACCCCAATTATCATTGGTTTCCCATAGGAGATGTTTCTGGAAAATATACCATTCTAACTGACTACTCACTAGTTACTCACTCGTAGCAAAGGCCAATTTCAGGGGCCATAAAGGAAACTTTTCAATCTTCCTGTCTACCCTCCCTTTTCTACCCTAGAACTACCCCAGGTTGTGAATGAACTGCAGACTTTGACTTTCCAGGAACCCTTCTGCAGGACTTTTCCCCAAATAAAGGCTCCTACTGTTTTAAGTCTCTTGCTCTCTTGTCTATCCTTCTGTTGACCTCTCAAAGACTAAAATACAAACAAACAAACAAAAAAACAAAACACAAAGCCAACAACAGCACATTCAAAACAGCCTAAACCATTTATAGTTTTTGAAGTCCCACCCAAACAATAAATTGTGGTGTATTATACTACTTTTAATTATTTACATGAACTTAACACTATTTTTTTTAAAAAGTATTTATTTATTTATTTTTATTTTATGTGTATGCGTGTATTGCCTTCATGTAGGTAAGTGCACCTGTGTCATGCAATGCCCGCGGAGGACAGAAGAGGCTGTTGGATCTCCTGGGACTGGAGTTACAGACAATTGCTAGTTGCCATGTGGGTGCTGGGATTCATACTTGGGTCTTCTGCAAGAATAACCAGTGTCTTAACCACTGAGCAATCTCTCCAGCCCCGAACTTAACACTTTTAATCAACAAAATTATGGGTATACACATGTTATAAAGTACAATGTGCTGGGTGTGGCAGCTCTTACTATTTATCCTAGTATGGGAGAGGCTGAGGCAAGAGAATCACCAGAAACGTGAGGGCAGACTGTGGTGCATAGAAAGGACTGAGTTAGCCTGAGCTGTTTGGAAAGGCTGTATTTTTAATAAATTTGTCTGCAAATACAGTCTCATCCATATTATTCTAAGGGGAAAGGTATAAAGTGAATAGCTAAGTATAATTAAAGTACAATGTCAGTAGCTGAAATATGTCCATAACTAAGTGTAATGATTTAGATTAACATGATGTTATTTTATTATTGAAGACAATAATTCAAATTATCCCTTAAGATATTTAAGCCTATTGACATGCTAATATGAGGTTGGCTTTACAGCTTGAAACGACTCAACCTGGGGGACACGGGATCATTTTGACAAATCTCCAGCCTTTTCCAGGTTCTCAATGTTTCTTTAAGCAACTAGAAAGGATACAAGTCTTCTCAGCCTAATCAAGTTTCTACAAACCTAAAAGCAATAGCAATGTTCTGCATTTACACAGCACCTTCTTCCTGACTGACCATGCTCAGGTTAAAAGTGTGTGATAACCAGGGCTAGAATTATGTTCCCCATCCTATGAGGTATAAGGTGAGTGAGGAGTCCTGAGGACTGCTGAGCACATATGTGGCTGACCGGGAGCCAAGCTCTCAGCTCTTATTCTTGTCTTCTTTTCAGAAATGTGGTCTGATAATAGAGTTACTTGTTTTGTTTGTTTCTTTGTTTGTTTGTTGTCTTTTTGAGAGAGGGTCTCCCTGCAGCCCCAGCTGACCTGGAACTCACTATGTAGACCAGGCTGGCCTCGAACTCACAGAGATCCACCTGCTTTTGCCTCCCGAGTACTGGGACTACAGGCATGTGCCACCACACCTGGCTATTTTTTTTAAATAAATAATTTACTGAGAATTTCACACATGCATACAAGGTGTTTTGATCAAATCCATGCCCACTCCCTCCCCTCCAACTCCTCCCATACCTCGCCATCACTTTTTGTCTGATAACTTCATGAACTCTTTCTTCTTTGATTTATTTATTTTTTTTCTAATGGGGCTTTTGCCTGTTCTAACATTCCCCTCTCTGAAGAGGGTAACCATAAAAGTCCTTTAAAGATTAGATAAAAGCTCCCAAATATTTTTGACATTTTGGGCTTTGGACTGGAGTAGGTTGCTAAGAGGTCCAAGGACATTGTGAGTTTTAGCCAATAAACTGGCTACTTTTCTTTGGGGTCTTTTTACCCCAACTGCCTAGCGAATTCCTACCTCCTATTCTTATCACACCATCCTCTGAAGAGG
>NW_008353342.1:1100081-1126924 GCF_000622305.1 Nannospalax galili
TGTAATGCTAATTACTCTTGCCTTTACTTCTCCTTCACATCTCCCATTCATGATTCAAGGACTTTCTTTTCCCCTTAGAGATAAGAGTTTTTCAATGTGGGAGTCTTTTAGATAGACCCACTGAAGGGGTACGCTAGTTGCCTCACCTGCGTCCCTGTTCAGCATGGAAGAAGCCAGAGTAGTCTGCATCCGGATTCCCTATTGACAATTTGAGTTACTGGTTTTTAAGTGATGTTCCAATTAAATGCTCACTATTGTGAGTTCTATATCTTTGTTTATAGATGGTGTGGACAGTTTCCCTTTGTGAATTAGGAGACTGGGTGTGAGTCTTACAAAGTCACTTAGAGACTCCAATAACTATCAGTTACCTACCTATACATGATTGTACCTTACCTCCACACGTAGAAGCTTGAATGTTTTTCAATAACTCATTGTTCAACAAATCTTAAAGTTAATTAAAATCTCATTTAACGATATAGTATTAAGAAATGAAACTAGTTGTTGGCTATTGAAGGTAATGAAATTCAGCAGCTGAGACTAGGAAGCAAATAAGAATGTTACTGAACAGCCTGCACTAAATCCCAAGAACTCCAAAATGGTGAAGATAGACCTCTGTCCTTGAGAAGCCTATCGGCTGTCAAGATAAAGCATCATTACTACACAGTGTCATGCTAATAGAGCCGACTTATACACAGTAACAAGAGAAGTAGTGGGTGGGCATAGCCATCTACTTCTGTGGATTCTGGAAAGTTCCCCAGGATAATGTCTTTCCTTAGAGCTTTAAATATGAGAGAATTTGACATTTATAGATGGAGCGGTTGTTGGTATGAAGGTTACATGTCTGTGGGAGGACATAAGAGTATTCTAAAAATAAAAGGAATAACATTTACAAAGGGTAAAATAGCATTTAGGTTTGGTTGCACTGAAGATAGGATTAGTGTGTTAGCACAGATAGAGACCGTGGTAGGATATGGATGCTTGTGCTATGGTAGACTGAAGACTGTGAAAAGAGGAAGCAGAATGAACTGCCATGGGGACACAGAGGAAATTCCCATAAAAGTCATCATAGAACAGAGCGGGGTGAGGTAAGGAATGAAGGAAAAGGAGAAAATCAGGGACAGTTCAAGGGTGGAGTCTCTGGACCGTGGCTAGTCCTGTAATTTTACAGAGCACAGCCGCGGTTAACAGTGTGCCTTGAGACCCTGTTCTTCAAAGCTAATTTACAAGCATCATCAGATAAACATGTCATAACGTGAAGGAACAATGCTGGGATTTGGGGGACCACTGTGAGCTTTATTTAGTGCCTCATGTTGAGACTACTTGTACAAGAGTGTTTAGTTTAAAATTTAAAAAAGTGATTGACATATAGAATCAGAATAGAGTTGCAATATAATTCCCCAGCTTTTGATGGACAAAGGTAGTTAGTATTCACTGTTCATAATACTTATAATCCTTAAAACTATAAGCAAGAACTAAGCGACCTCCTTAAGTGGAATCCCTTAGCTTGTAATTCAGGGATCTCCCCATTTTGTATATGAAAAGATATGCCAAATTTTCAGCAATCAAAAAAATCTATGTGACAATTTTTCTAACTACAACAAGAATAAATATCAGTATATTCAATCTTAGAACTTCAAAACTGTCGGGTTCTAAAAAGAACTGCCAGCTGCCGACACTTGCAAACTCAACCTTATGTTCTTTGGCACAAATAACTAAGCCACATATGCGAGCCAGTAATAGAAAACTGCTTGCTAAACTTTAAAAATCAATTATTAAACACCAAACAGAACTTTAAATTACCTTCGGATGAACACGAAGACCAAATTGTGTACTATGCAATCCTCTGTTTCAAAGCCTAACTACCAATGAGTTTGTGAATGGCATGAGAATAGAAACCCATCCATGCTCCTGATTGACTGTGGAATGTTCCTCTTCCTTCACAGACAGACAGCGGCTCTTTGGGGAATGTTCTCCTATCAAATATAGGTTTTCCAAGATGGTTCTATTGTACTGATTCAGCCTATTTGAGATCTTCTAAGGAAGTGAATAGGAAGTAGAAAAAAATTGCAGACTCTACCAATGAAATGTGAGAGTGCTATTTTAGTAAAGGATTTAGAACACAGGCAAATTGATTTTTCAAACCAGCTACCTTTAATGCGGTTTTGAAACCTGCTGTAATGAAGAGGTGGGAGCAAAGTGGTGCGTTTTAAACCAAAAGCCATCTGTTATGTATTTTCCTTTTTTCATCAATATGCCTGAGACTCAGTCCTTATTAAATGCAGACTCTCCATATCCACCCTAAGCCTGCGTGAATGTTTAATAACCAGCTAGCCTATATAACATCCATACATTAGCTTCGTGTATGTTATTCATTTTACACATTTTAGCTACTCAAATTTTTATTCTTGCTACTACAAATTAATGATTTAAACAAATTCCACAAAAAATGTGACAGGATAGGTGCCTCAGACACACACACCAGCAATTCTTTTAACTTTCTTTTTTCTCATGTGAGAAAAACATTCAGTGAGCTGCTTTTAGCCTTAATGCCTGCAGCTGCGGCAGATACTGTCTGTCCCAGATGAAATATATTGAGTCTCGAGGCCCCGCTTTGGTTAAGACAGTTCTAGCTTACTCTTAGACTGAAGGTGTCAACCACTTTGGCTCCTTCTTTCCATACTAACTATTCTTGCCTATGGCAATAATATGGCTTTCTTGCCGGACTAGATAGAAAGGCCTCAGGCAGAAGCAGAGTTAAAACACTCTCTTTTGGACTTTGATCAGGATGAAAACACAGTAACTGGGGGAAAGAATTCCAAAAATGGTTATTTAGAGATGCAGGAAGTATTGTGAAGCAGACAGTAGTTCAAGTACTTTGGGGGAATGAAGGCAATCTAATTTCAGCAACTTCAATGAGTAGAAGACATAATGATAATAGTAAAAGTCACAGACCTGGGCTAGCATCAGTATGGGGGAAGAGAATTTTGCTGCATTAAGAACTGGCTTCATTTTTACGGAGATTGGTGTTTTGCCTCCAATGCTCATCTTTTTTCTCTTGATGTACTTTGCATATGTATTGAATATACTCTTTATAACAGGACTATATTTCATGCTGAAAATAAAATAGTGATATATTAAGATAACTATCATTTATTCTATAAAGATTACTGTCCAGTACAGGAAGACTACTTGTAACCAATAATCTCATAACCAAATACATTACAAACTGTGGTGTACTATGTAAGCTTTGAGGCAAGGATTCAGAATGGACTGCCTATAATGAATCCAAAAAAGCGATGTTTGAACTGATGACTAAAGGATAAGAAGAGTTAAGTAAGGAAACCTGTGAAAACAGAATTCTGAACACACAGAGTATCTACTGTGAATATTCTCACATAAGAGGTTACAAACTGGTTAAGGCATAATAAGCCCCTCTTCCATCTGTGATTGGCTGTCATCAGGCCAAATCCTGTGCAGGCCCAGCACATACAACCACAGCTGCTGTGAGATCATGTTTGCAATGGCTGTGCTGTGCCCTGAGGACAGTGTTTCACATCCCTTTTCTGAATTCCAGCTCTACATTCTTTCTGTTTTCTCTCCCCACTGCTCCCTGAACCTTTGAGCAGGTGGTAGAAATGGCTTGCTTAGGGCCTAGCACTAAGCCTTCGTTTATTCTATGCATCTTGAACAACAGTGAGTCTCTTCATTCACCACCCTTCACTGCAAAGAGAAGTGTTTCTGATTAAGGAGGACAGTGGCATTTGTCTGCAGGTATAAATATTAATAATTAAACTGCAGTTTAGTTTTATGTCAATTTACTGAACCACAAACTGAGGTCCCCCTGGGGTCTGTGACCTTCTCAGCAATGTTTGTTAACTAGGTTTACAGTATGAGGTGTAATTTCTCCTGTGGATCAGGTCTCAGATCCAGTCCAGGAACACTTAATTACCCCCATAACAGCATGACACCTGTGTCACTACTGTACCACTGGGCACATCTTGCCTGGCAGGTTGGCATGGTAGTTCATAGAGTCCCCAGCTGGGTAAGATCACTGATGGCTTGTGTCTCCCAGCAGTCTGCACAGCACCTTCTGACACCATGGCGGCTAGCAGCAGGAAGACCAGCGATGGATTCTGGGGGAGGAGGAATTCTTGCCTACAGCTCTATACCAAATGGTGAGCTCACCAGCCTCCAGTGGGCAGTTCCAACCTTGTCCACACAGATGGGTCTGGTAAATATGAGAGGGCCACAAAACTAGACAAAACTCATGACTGTGGGACAGCAACCTGCAGGAAGGAGGCAAGGGTAAAGGGGTGTGAGGGAGATAAGAGAAGGCGGGGATGCGATGATCAGAATGCACTGTCTGCGTGCACAAAATAGTCAAAGAACAAATGAATTAGTAACAAAAAAGAACATACACAGAATTGAGAGGAAACCACTGTAAGTAAAGCCTGGGGAAATACTGAAGGTGGGCAGGTGAAATCTGTGTCACATTCACGTTTGAACACATAAAAACTCAGTGGCGCTTTACAAGGAGGGAAGTAAAATATTAGATTGATACTTAATAATTTTAAAAAGATGAATAGTGACCACTTAAAAAGCTAGTGTAATAATCCACGAAAGGATAATCTGATAGAAATACAGAGAAGACAGAGAGTTTTTTAAAAACGCATGGAAATTATTTGATGAGACTCTTTGGTGGGAGGTAAGAGACAGGAGATGAAGGATAATTTCTTAATTTCAGGCTTGCAGCTATGTGTGACTTTTCATTCTTGTCACATCAAAAGGATGATCTGTCTTTTTACTTGCTTATTTGAAGGGTGCAAAATTCAGGGGAAGTGATTGTGAGTTCAATTTCTAGTGAGATACTTCTGAGTAGTTGAATGCATCTGGCAAGACTCTATTTAATCGTGAGTTTGGAAATGAGTAGTCTGAGCTTAGGAAAAAAAAAATCTGTGAATTGCCTTATAGATGGGAATTGAAGTCTCTGGGATGGATAAAATTTCTGAGAATATAGAAAAACACAAAGGAACTGAGTTCTGAGCCTCCGGAGATTTTCAAAGCCCAAGTTTTATATTAATCTACTTAATGTTCACAAGAAAATTCTGATAGATATTTTATAGTTTATGGATAAGTAAACTGTGGCATCAAGAGGTTATGTCAGCTGCCCCAGGTCTCATGCAGCACTTAAATGCTACAGTTAGGCTAGCAAGGCAGTCACATCCATGAATAAAAGCTCTAAATATTACCGTCTGACAGGTGCTTTAGGAAGATTGGCAAAGGATCCTGGGCTACACATACCAAGATTTAAACTTACATTACTAGATCTACAGTGCCCAATGCCATATTCCCAACCAGACAAAATTATGATGTGAGAACACATTGTTCTCTGAACTCTGGAAGGATGCTGTAGGAGCGTATAATACACATGCATTAAAAAAAAAAAAAAAAAAAAAAACTTTAAGAATTATTTATTTCACTTATTTTTTTTTACTTTTAAAAAGTACTTTCAGCTGTTAACTTAGTTTATTACTAGAAAAAGTGTATATTTTACATGCATTTGTTTTCTGAATTCTTAGCTCTAGATAAGCAACAGTAAACATGCAAGCTCATTTTTTCACACAGACTCCACACAGCTCTGAGCTCCAAGTTGGTCCTCTAGGATCTAGGGCCCTGCCCTCTATGTTGTTTCCATGGTAATCCTGCCTTTGGGAGAGAAAATGCTTTTTAATCTGAATCCTAAAGGTTTCCATCCCCTGGCTTTATGCAATTTTATACTGTTTTTATGGTTATCATTTTAAGAGTTTCCAAGTTTCCTGACCTCACAAAAGTTTAGTTCAATGATTCTTGGTAGATAAACATTTAAGAATAACTTGAGAAGGTTTCTCAAATTATATAATCCCATCACCATATAAGAAGCTATCATCTCTATCTGCAGTGAAGGATTAATGTTATAATATCCTTATTGGCTGATATATTAACCTGTAGTCACTGTATTCCCATCTGTGTCCTGAGCTTTTCTCTCCTCAGCTTGCTGTCTTTCTGCATTGTTTATGTGCTAGCAACCAAAGGGCTCCATGTCTATCTCTTGTCTTTGCAAAGCTAGTGTTATCTGGCTTTGGAAAGCTTACATGGAGGTTGGTGACCTCAGACATCTACTTCTGATACATATGCTCATCTGCCTACCTGAGTCCTTTGGTAGACACAGGTAGAAACATGTCCTCAATCAGCATAAATACTCCATAATGCATCATTCCACGCAAAGCTGAGAGGTTAGTTATCTTTTTACAAACAAGAATGCACTGGGAAACAAAAAAATTAATCTGATGGTACTAAAACATTCAAAAAATGTTTTTTTTTCTTATCATGAAAGTTTCTTCTGTTTGCTGTGAAGCCTCATGAATTTGACTAGAACATTCTACAGATAAATATATGAGACAGCATAGAGCACAGATTAGAAGTCAGGGTACTTTAACTCTCATATGCAGAATGGAACAATAATACTTGACAAAGATTAAATGAGATGATACAGATAAAGTAGTTGGAAAAAATTATGCCTTTAAATCTTGGTTCCTTATGTGAAAGAGAATCTGCTTACTTCCCTTTACCTCCTTCTGCTTCTAGTCCCCACATTATTTTCTGAAGCAGAACTGCAGATATTTAATTTACTCCACTAATTATTATTTGGGGAATGGGCTGTAAAAGTACAGTCTCTCAAGGAGACAAAATTAGGACACTGATTACAGTGCCTCTCTTTAACAGCACATAAGCATACCCACAAGACAATAAAGGTTGATATTCTACTAACCGCTGATTACTATACAGCTAATATCGTCAGAATTTGACTAATTCAGATGAAGTATTCTAAAAGCAAGTGTTCAAGTGAACAGGAACTTACTGCACTCACAGTCTGCTAACACGCAAACTATGTATGTGACCGACATTTGGTATAACATTCACTTATGTTGCTGTTCCTGTTTTGTTTCCCTTTTCATTAATTTTTAGACAAAATTCTGCTAAGATTGGACGTTTGCCATGAATGTGACTTAGGCATTAGAAACTTCATTTTCATCATAGATAGGATGGAGGACGGAGTCAGGAGGAGTGATGCTAAGCTAACATACATATTTTATCATTGCTGCAATCCATTGTTAACAATGGTAATATTCAAATTCCAAACATTCATTCTCCAATTTAGCAAAAATGTATTTGCTACCTGCCACACATCAGGTTCTATAAAGGACATATAAAACACAATTGTATTAAAATGAGAGATAAAGATCTAGTAGTAAGTGTTTAAAATGCACTTATTCGCCTTCCCTAAATATAAAATGAAAATATTTAATAAGATCTGCCTAGGTTGTAATTATTTCCATAAATGTGGATTAAGAATATTGCGGTAGAAATAAGTCCCAAAGAAATGTTCACTGATGAACTGAGCTTCAAATAAATTAAATGAAAGGCAAAAATTTTAAAATTCACATATCTAGAGATATATGTAGAAAATAATTATAGGAAATGCTATAGAATATCAATTTGTTACTTAAAATTTAAATTCTTAGTTTGGGGCTGTAGCTTAGTGGGATGACTTGTCAAATGTTTACAATCCTCTGAGCTGCGTACTAACACAAATCTTAATATTTTTTCTTAATATACCGAAAACAATTCTTACCTCCGTGGTTCTTTTCATTCATTCCTTTTTTTGGGGGGGGGTCTTTTTGAGACAGGGTCTCCCTGTAGCCCCAGCTGTCCTGGAGCTCACTGTGTAGACCAGGCTGGCCTTGAACTCACAGAGATCGCCTGCCTCTGCCTCCTGAGTGCTGGAATTAAAGGCATATGCCACCACACTCGGCTCATTCCTTTTCAATGTATATTTTTATTGTTTCTGTGTATTTCATACAATATATCTTAATCATATTTAGATCCCCTACCTTATCCACACAACCATAGCCCCACACTGGATTTCATGCATTGGCTACTGACATATACATTAAGGCCTCTTGTGTAAAGCTCGTGGGCCCACATGTCCCTCAGTACAAGTTCCTCCACTGGAGTCTAGTCAGCCTATCTAGAGTCAGTCCATTAAGGAAGATCAACTGTTCCTTCCCCAGTCATAATCAGATGCCAGCATTCCCTCGCTATTCATTTTGTGAACTTGCCACACCAAAGTTCCCAGGCATCTTATCAAAAATTATTCTAGACCTTTCTGTGAAGGGATTATTAGATAAGAGTAATAATTAAACTAGTGGCTTTGATTAACGTTTTTCCCTCCATAATGTGTTACCAATAAAGCCTTACTAGAGCAAACAGGAACCTTCCTGAGCAGGAAAGAATGGAGACTTCTGACTGCCTTTGGACTTGAACTCCATTATTCCCAGGGCTGGTGGTTTCTCCCATGCGTTTTCGGACTAATGTTGCTTCTACAATTGAGCCAGTACTTTAAGATTAATTTCTCTCAATTATAAAATCCTGCTGGTTATTTTTCTGAGGAACTTGACCTAGTGAACTCATCTGAAAACCCGTATTTTCATGCCGTTCTCAGAAAATGTAGGACAGCTTGATGCTAGCTCTCCCTTGTCAGGACAGGGCAAGTTTACTTTTGAGTTTATCTTCAACCCATAACACACTTAAAACTAACTGTTGTTTATAACTCTGCTGAATTTATTTTAAGAATTCAAAAGCAAACAATGCTATATTCATTGAAATGAGGTTAGAATTATGATACAAGGTTTTGGAACGTGGCTGGTTGTCATGTTAATCCCATTGTTAGCTCAAATAAGCTAAAAATTCCCTCAAAGAAAACAACGCTTTCACCTCCTTCAATATTTATGTGCCAGCAATTTTAATATTCTTACTAAAAGCATGAACTTGGGGCTGGAGGGATGGCTTTGTGGTTAAGAGCACAAACAAACAGCGCCCGATGTCTGTTCAATTCCAGGAGCTCTACCACCTCTTTTGGCCTCCATGTCCATTGTGTGCATAGGAGCACTTACATGCGTGCAGACAAAACACCCACACATATAAAATTAAAATAATAAATTAAATGCTTTGATTGCTCTGAGGCCCAGACAGCTCTGCTCTGTCCCCTTGGGCCCAGGCCTGCTCCTGCTTCTTCTGCCTCAGACCTCTGGACTAGCTTCCTAACCAGACTAGCTCAGTTCTCCAGTGTAGTTGTTAGACCCTCTGCAGGCTGTCCCTACTCCCACCTTGCTGTTGGCCTTCTGATCCACCTGCCACAGAACTGTCTAATACCCTGAAAAGTATATCATATAGACCCATGACTACTCAATCAAACAAGGGCCCAGAGTGGATCAAGGGAAATGGGTAGGAGGCAGCCCTAGCCTGGGAACTATTGGAGACTGATTGCTCCCGGGTGAGGGAGAGGAGGCTTTACTTACGATCTCTACATAGGCTGACTGGACTGCAGTAGATGAATTCGTACTGAAGGACATCTGGGTACAAACGGTTGACTGGATAGGATTTAACAGGTATGGTGGAATACATAAGGTCTGGTGTGGGGTTTCGGGGCAAAGATGGGGGAGGGGGTCTACATTTGAAATGTACAAAAGCTCAATTAAAAATATAAAAAATACCAGAAAATATCCAACAGTGGTAGCACAGCTTAATCTCAGCAACCTGTCTTCTTTCTTCCTCCACACCTGTAGCTACAGAATCCTCAACAAGAGCAAAGAACATTCCAGAAAGGAATAGGCGGCCCTTAGCAAAACAGGTATGTATATAGTTTTAGGACAATATAAGGCAATTTCAACTATTATTGAATTAAAAACTAAGAAATTAGGATAGCAGATTTGAATCATATTTCAAAATTAGTGTAGCAAAATTCTTATATATGGTTTGTTTTAATATTAAAAGCTTACATAATGACTTGTTATTTTTGTCACATAGATGTGTGTGTGGTTAATATTAATTTCTTCTTAAGTAACAGAAGTGATTTAATGAGGTTATTTATAGACACCCAACCTTACAGAGCAGATATATAACTTCAAAAACAACAAAACAAAGCTAACATCGTAAAAGAGAGAAAAAGAGAGGTAAGAATGCATTTAATTGAATTAACCGTAAGTTTGACATTTATGTGTTTGAGAGATGGTCTGGTGATACACCCCAGGCTGTCCTCAAACTCTGCAGTCCTGTCTCGGTGCCTAAAAAGCTGGGATTACAAGCATGTTGCAATCTGCCTGGCTCAATTTTCTGATGTTTGATAGACCTTTGACAACTGTTTCTAAAGCACAAAATGAAGAAAGTCTGTAGTATATTTATGTACTGAGGATCTCTTGACCTTTTAAATCTTACAATATAAAGTGAATTGTTCTCAATGACTCAATAAGGGAATCCCAGGCTTCGAGGTGTAGATCAACTGCAGCAAAACCGGTGAAGCATTATGAATTACTTTGTAAACCACCACCACATTAACTGAAATATGGTGATTCACAAAGAAATCCACAGCACTTCACAGTTTACGTAAAGCTTGTACCTATGAACCAATACAAACACTACACTACAAAGCCCAAACTTGATAGAATACTTAAGCTGTCTTCACCCCTTTCATGTGACATTAAAATAGAATTATAGCATATGAGCAAGAGAGAATAAAATTCACAGTCAATTGAAGAATACATCCAATTTTACATTGTTCTTATTGAATTGGAAAAGTAACAAGAAACACTGAACATTATAAATAAAATTAAGAGACAAACTAGGATTTTTTGCATACCCATTAGATTTCACTTAAAAGAATGGCAATTTCCAGAAGATGTTAAAATACTGCATGTTCATAGAAATGAGATAAGGTAATTAAAGAATGTGGCAGAATTGTGGGGTAAAAATGTAATAATACTGTATGCAAGTCTCACCATCTACCACAACACGAAAGTGTTAAGATAATTTTGATTAAAAATACCCTCAATAAATTAGCCTTACGATTAAATTTATAAACATATAGTCCCACATTTGGTAAAGTTCTTAGCCAGAGTCAATCTGTCTTTTGTCAGACGTGTTCCAGGAAACACTTTTACAAAACTGTCATTTACTGAAATCTGAGAACACTGGCAAATCAAGTCTCATGTTTCCTCATCAGTTTCAACTCAAAGAAAAATACCCTCCAATGCAAGTGGAAAACATCTCTCATAAAATTGTTACGCTTTTGTAAGCTCACCATGATGAACCATCTTGTTATTTCCCTCTATGCCTGCCCAAGTGGTAACATTCATTTAAAAAGTAAGAAAAAATTAGAAGTTTTATTTGTAATTAATGAAAAAAATAATATATACACATTATTGAATTAGAGGCCATATCAGTCAGGTAATCTACGGCTTTGAGAATTTTAACATTTTTCAAAGTACGTCATGAAATATCAGTACTAACTAAAATATGATATTTTGTAGAAATTTATGAACATAAAGTCCCACAGTTCAACACTGTCATGCAGGTCAGTGCACATCCTTAAATCACTCACACAAAAAGGAGCACAGATTTGCTGACTCACTGAACAATGAAAATTTTCAAGTGGGAGAAACTTGCAAAATTATTTACATATTTGATCTGGAGAGATGGCTCAGTGGTTAAGAGGACTGCTCTTACGGGGGACCTGCGTCGGATTCCTAGCTCCCACATGGCAGCTAACAACTATCTGTAACTCCAGTTCCAGGGGATCCAATGCCTTCTGACCTCCATGGGCATTGCACGACATGGGTGTACTTTCATATGTGCAGGCAATACGCTCATACACATAAAATGAAAATAATAAATAAAAAAATTATTTACATTTTCGGGATTATTAGTTTCATGTTTATAAAATGGTAGGCTTTGTTCTAATTAGAAGCTAAGGATAATAATGGAAAGACAGTACATGCCCAGACTTCAAGGAAAAGAGAGAGAATTAAAAAACAAACAACAACAAAATAAACAACAAAAACCAAAACAATAGTAATGTGTTCCTTGGAAAGTCTCCACATACAGCGAATGAAGACCTTCTGGCAAGTCCACTTTATTCAGTGTCAAGAGGCTTAAAACTGGATTCTCTAAGTAAGAATTCAGTAAAAGAAAACCGAAGGGATGGCATACATAACAACTAGAGGCGTTTGGCAAGAGTGTTCCGAGCAGATGAGAACGCACGTGCCGCCATCGTAGGAAGCAGGAATGGGAAGCCATGTTTTCAGTGATAGGCTGCTGCTAAAGTGAAAGTCAACACAGTATTTAGATAATAAGAGAAACCCGGCAAGCAGTATCAGACCGTAGACAACAGCCAGGAATTTCGAAACCACAATATGCACCCAAGAAGCAGCATACTCAAAACGTGTGGGTCAGAGGGACAGCTTTCCATCTGAGGAGTACCACACTCAGCACCAAACTGGCCCATGAGAAAACCCCTGAGAATGAAGCTAGCTATCCTTTTGAGGTTTGGTCACCAGTTGAGAAGATGAAATACATTCAGAGGCTGACAGAGGTTTGAAAACAGATCACCAGACTTTAAAACATACCGTTTAAGTGGCTTGGGAATCACTATCCCCTTCTAATTGTGATACGAAGCTGATCAAATACAGATAGTAAGAAATTCAAGATGTGTTTTTAAAACTCTCCGGAGCTCCCTCTCTTTGCTATTCTTTTCTTTTCTTCCACACAAGACAAGTGGCACTCCACATTTAGTGGTCTGTGCTAGCCGGGCACTCTACTTTGCTTATTGTTTTGAATGCAAGGAAACTTCAAGCAGGCCCCTCTTAAACCAAATCCAAGTACCTAAAAAAAATCTTCCACATTTTCTGTCAAATATGCTATTAATTTTATATGATAGCATGTGTTCAGAGAATGAAATGTTCTGGTTGAACTAATCTTCTAGCACACTGGTTAATTAGAAATTACCATTTTCAAACGCTTTGATTCTATGACTTCAAAAATAGGTGAAGTTTATTATTTCTTGATGAATTACCTGAACACAGCAAGTTATTGATATTTCAATTTGCAATCAAGATCTTCATTAGAACTCAGTTAATCACAAGTCACTTTGGATTTGACGATAGGGATGTATGTTCCTAAGTATGTACCACATAGCCTAGGTGTATAGTAGGGCTACCGCATCTAGGTTTATGTCAGTAATCTATGATGTTATCAGAGTTACAGTGATGAAATCGCCTAATGTCAACTTTCTCAAAATGTATTCCTGTCATTATAGAAAAATGTATGTCATAAAATAGTTAATACAATATGAAGGAACATCTTCCAACTTACAAGGCTTAGAGATGAGGGAAAGGAGAAAGGTGATGTGAATTTGACATGTGCTAAAAAATATGATATTGCAAGCAATTACATGGTCTTTTTGTGTTCTGTCAATAAACCCACTCTTGGTGTCTGTTAGTGTTAGAAGTTGCTAATATTAGCAGGAACTTGTCTGGTTAACTGCATTCCTCTACTATTCAACAACCGGGTGAGAAATTCCAGCTAACTGTGGGTTCTTTTTAATTAGTCTAGTCATAGAAAATGAGTTTATTAGAAGACAATTGCCATCCGGGGACTTGAAGTGAGTACCTTACTCTAATTCAAACATCTGAACAGAAAGTTCAACATACTATATTTGCTGGATTCATCTTCATTCTTAGCATTTTGAATCTCATACATTTCAACACACTAGGGAAGAAATCTGAAATAAAAATTAAAAAGGAAAGGTGCATGGAGCTAATATTCCCAATCCAAGACAAGATATGAGTGCTATTTAAAATAACCATCGCAGTCATCAGGAAGTAAGAGGCACAGCAGTGAGACTGGATCTGCAGTTAAGGAGAACATTGTGCTGCTAATTTGTCACTCCCCACTGGTAAGCTGAGGAGGAAACAGAGCTCCAAAGGAGCCTGCATCCTTTCTTGGTGATGAAAGCTAAATGAATGAAAACAAGTAAAATAACACGGAACAAAAATAGAATCAGAAATGGAAAATGTATGCACAGTCAGTAATCCTCCTACTGCTTGCTTTAGCCCTTTCTCTGGTAAAATCTCTTGCCTGTAAATATTGAAAATAAGTATACAAATCAATGAGTGAATACAACTTACTAATAACTAGAGAATAATAAAATATTCACAAAAAATAAGAGATTGTATTTAACCATTGGTTATGACAATCAAGAAATACACATTTCAGAGATATCGCAAAATATTAAAATTATGCTATTAATTCATATAATCAAAGTAATTGCTAATGATAGCTGAGCTACTAACATGATGTACAACTATGTCTTCTTAGCAAAGACAAAAAAAGATGGGACAAGCATGATGAGTCAGTGAACACGCTGAGTAATTCTGATGACTTGAGTTTGATCTTTCAACTTATAAAAGAAAAGGCCAGGCATGGTGGTGCACATCTGTAATCCCAGAATTCCTGTCAAGATGGGAGGTGGAGACAGGAGACATGCTGGGAAGCTGGCAGATCAGTTAGTCTAGAATATGCAGCATGGCAGAAACAAACTGGAGAACTGCATTAACAAGTTGGAAATGGAGAACTTGTTCCCAAACTTGTCCTCCTCTCCCACACAGTGGCACCCCATTCCCACACACATCACACTATCACACACACACACACACACACACACACACACACACACACACACGAATGAAAGATAATTAAATATTTTTAAACCCTGAAATCACAAAAGAGAGATTGAAGGGAGATAACCCTTGTGCCTAGATAACGCTGCTCCTAGAAGCAATGGATTATTAAACAAAAGTCTCAGTGCCGGCTGGACAATGTCTCTGCAGGAGTTGTTGGTCAGGAAGGCCTCAGAGGTCCCCAAAGCAGGGTCTGCTTGGTACTCTCTCGGTTGCCTATCTGAAGTAGAGGAGAAGACCACATTGCTGAAGACATCACATGCCTCTGTTGCAAAATATGAAGAAGGTACGCTTGAACGAAGCCAGCAACTTCCCCATGCTTAGTAACGTTCGATTTTCCAGAAAGTTTAATGCAGGCAGCAGAAGGAGAAAACATCAACAGTCCCACCCAGCTGTGTGCTCTATCAGCAACAAAGCCAGCCAGTGAGATATGCCCGCCTGTCCAACAGAGGCATGACTTCTCAAGCCCGGCCAATGGCTCATGCCGAGTGGAAAGGTCATAGCCCCAAGCAGGAAACTTACTACTATTGCTTAACTAAATTGACAATAGTGTCAAACTGCTTTTTCAGTATCTATATTCATATACGTAGACAAAATCAGCTCTTAGCCTTATTCAAAAAGCCTCGCATTGCATGGAACACTAGTGAAAGTAGAATCTCATGCCTGGCCAAGATACTGAGAGTAATTTTGGGGGCCCAGAACTAAACTAGACACCTCACCACATCTGACTCTCAGGGAACATTAAGGAAGAGAGGTTGAGAAGGATCTAAGAGGCTGAAGACAGAATGAAGGGCTGTGACTGAACCATTGAAGCCATGAATTCACAGCAACTACAGTTCCTTGCATTGGTTCTGCACAAGACTAGCCCTGTCAATGAGCTTTCATAAACGTGGGAAGGCCTCATAGCCCCTATCTCTCACTACTGGACTGTTGGCTACTGAGAGGGTCTGAGAAAGTCTTCAGTTGTGCAAACACTGCTCAGCCCACCAAGTTCCAATGGATTGCTCCAAATGTGTGGTCACACATAGGGTCCTAGAAAATCTCTGTGCGTCACAAAACAAATGGACAGGGATGAGAGAAAGTGATTTGTATAGAAGGAGGATAGACAGGCGGAAGGGAATTAAGGAAGACTGTGGGATGAGAGTAAACTGTATATATTATACACATGTGTGACATTTTCAAAGAACAAATTTAATAAAAATAAGTAAATAAAAATTTAAAAATTGACAGAATCCTATTCCTATAAGATCAATGTAATACTTTATAACAAATAGGATACTCACAAAGTTATTGGAGTTTTCTTTTCATAAAAGAAAACTTGAGCTTTTTATCATTCAACTCTTAAAAATATTTGTATTAGTTCATTTATTTCTGAGAACAATGGAGGCTAAAGCATCTCTGTCTTCAAGTGCAGAAACTGTGGATCAGCGATTTCCTCAAGGTCAAGAATGCTAAATGCCAGAATGAGGTCTGCCTCAAAGTTGTGCCCTTGCCCCATAACTTTCCAGTACTCAAAAACTACCTCTAGCATATGTGAAATATTGAGCAATCAAAATAAGTGAAAATGAATTAATCATAATGATTTATAAATTGTACCAAATTCTCTATAGAATCAAATAAATCATTTGTGCACAAGACTCACAATGAAATGACTCCATTGAGCGAATAGGATTTAAAAATCTAACGTAAAATTCAAGGCAAAAATTTTGCATTCTAGATTGCTGTGGACAAAATGTTCAAGATTAAATGACAGATGTTCATTACATAGAATTCTTCTATTAATTATGGACGGCATTTAGAGAATCAGCAAAACTTGTCTCACTTAATTTGTGTTATTCACCTTCTTTACACTTAATATACTCTGTGATCTCCAAAAGTATACTATGACAGACACTTTGAGTTACTTTTCTGCCAGTAGCTCACATTGGCCATAGTTTATGTTACACACCTGGAAATATTTCACAGAAACAGATTAACTCACTATCAAAATCAATAATCTAAAAAATTTTATTCAGCGATCCATTTTATGAAATAGATACCTACATTTGCTCCTGGGTTCTTTTCTGTGTAGGAAAGCTCAGGCACATGGAAGACATTCAAGAGACTCAGGAAAACTGAGTTGTTCAAGGTCAAACAGGCAACAGCATGCGTGTTCTGTGCTTTAACTTCTTCAAGGCTGAGGACTTACAAAGCAACATTCTGAGCAATTTCCCATCACCTTGGGAATAGCTTCCCCATAGATACAGTTCAGGTTTTTAGTAGGTCAATTTAATTTTCCACTCACTTGAAGAGAATAAAAGTACCCCTTTAGATAGGGTCTGTGGGGGAAATAAAACCAACCTTAAAAAAGCACGTAAATCTTCAGAGCTTATTATTCTTCTCACTAATGAAAATCTCATATTTGGAACAGCAGTTCAGTTGAATAACTGCAAAAATAATTTAGTTCCTGTAGTATTTTTTCTTCCAAACCTTAACAATTACATTTTTCAGTTGAAAAATTAAATAATGCACTGTGATTTTTCTAATGAAGATAGAAAGTGAATATATAATATGCAACCTATTTAGATTTTACAGAAGCCCATGGTTACAAGACCCTGTAAAGAGAAACAGCGTATAAAGTGTTTGGATTTTCCTTAAGACTGTAGGACTTTTAAAGCTGTACTGTTTTATACTGTGATATCACTATTAACATGAGATATTGTAGACAAGAAATGGAAAATTTATAATTTGACAGTGATGTCTTTGTGTGACAATTCTGTTAGACGGCTTCAGCTGTCAACACAACACACCTGAGAAGACGAAGTGTCAACTGGGGAACTTCCTCTACCAGGTTGGCCTGTGGGCATGTCTGTGTGGCTTTTCGTGAGTGGTAAGTGGCATGGAGGATCCTGCTCACTGTTGGTGGTGATACCCCGGGCGCTCTATGTCTGTTTTTAGCTCTAGACTATTTATTGCATATGTGAGAATACAAATGCACTGCTTAAATAAATGTTTATAACTAATAAGGGAAAGGCAAAGTTAGAATACTTAACTCAAGTTTAGTTTAGATTTGACAAATATCCAATTATTCATTCATCAACGTTCTTTTGAGTCTTAACTATGTGGGAGAAAATACACTCAACATCGAAGAATCAGAAAGGAAATGATGTCCCAGGCTTCAGGGAGTCCGGTCACTGGGTGGGTGTCTAGTGTCTAGCAGGACACTGACAACTACAGCATCGAGCAGATGACGTGACTAATCAGAACTGGAATCACGGAGTCTTCAGAAGTAGCTTATGATGTTATTATGCATGCCATAAAAATAGAAAGCACCATAAAAGCAAAGTTAAAATTGACAGCAAGATTGCAAACTGTGCAATGTGGTCCAAAGCATGATAAAGGGGCTGCAAGGTAACAGCGGCAGCCCTTAGCCTCAAGTGGTCCCTCCAAGACCAGCGGCCTTCAAAACTTCACCAGGCTAGGTGTGCTGGCACATGCCTTCAACCCCAGCTCTCAGGAGGCAGAGGCAAGTATATCTCTGTGAGATCGAGGCCAGCCTCGTCAAGTTCCTGGCCAAGTGGGACAACTAGAAGACCCTTATCTCAAAAAAAAAAAAAAAAAGAAAGAAAGAAAAGAAAAGAAAAAAGAAACAAAACAAAACAAATGAAAAAACTGTACCAGGCCAACAATGCATGGATATGAATGCTGTTCTTTGATTGGATTTCAAGTAAACAGATTATAATCATATTTTCCTTTTCCATGCCTCCATCGAGTTCCAGGACCTGAGGGTTGCTTTCTCCCTCCCTTTTTCCTCTTTATTTTCCTTCAGAGCTATGGCACAGAAGAATTTCAAAGAAAGATTATCCCACTCTACACTCAAAACGTAAATTTTTGTAATTAAACATAGACACTAAATCTAAAACCACTCACAAGGAGAAAAATATACAATCCCCAATATCAGAATTTGCTCCTTCACTCTTCTGATGATTACTTCATGTTCTGAATTTTAAATGAATGTCAGAATCAATCAGTGAAGTGTTGCACAATTCTTACCTGTGTTCTCGCACTCTTTTAATCAAACCTTAGATTTTTATTCTCTGTATATCATAATTTCCTAGGTATTTCTTTGACATTACTTATCCAGAAACTTTTATTACAATCTGGACACATAGAAAAAAATTGGTCCCACGGCATCTCTCCTCAGTTTAGTTCATAGTCAGCCTCAAGAGCTTCTCCCTTCAGTGCCTTCTACCTGAAATCCTTCTACAAAAGTTTTGCTCATTCTTAAAGACATTGCTCTGACAACTTGTCCATGGGGACACACTCTGGTTCCTCACAAAGAGGTTGCAGCCCTTCTTTAAGCACAATGTTCTTACTGCAGGGACAGCACTTCCTGTTCATGAGTAATACTTTTTGTTGGATATTCTGGAGTCAAGACACTGTGAATGTGCCTTAGTCATTTGGAACAAACAAAACATTTGATATAAACAATTGCAAGAACATAACCATAATAGAAAAGTGAGGAGTATTTTTGGCTTGGAAGTGAGATAAAACAGAAATAATCCAGAAGTTTAGTAAAAATTTATATCATTATGTCTATTACTTACTTTAAAATTTTTTGTTGTTGTTCTGTGATAAGAACCATCACCAATGGCAATTTAAGAAAGAGTTTATTTTGGCTTATGGCACCAGAGGGCTAACTGTTCAAAATGCTTGGGAAGGCCTACCAGCAGGAACAGGAAAGTAAGATCAGATCTCAACTGCATAGAGCAATCACAGCTTGAAGGGCAGTGAGGCTGTAATTCTCTAAGCTCAGCCCCAGGGGCACTTCCTGTTTATGAAAAATGGTCCATGCTCTCTATTTATATACCACCTTCCAAGCAGTGCTGCCAGCTGGGAACAAGTTTTCAAATACCTGAGTTATAGGGCACAATTTTCATTCAAATCACAAATATATATATATATGTATGTATATATATATGTGTATATGGAGAATATTCTAACAATAACAAATAATTTCAACATTAAAATATCAACATTCAAAGCTTGTATCACTCAAGGGTTTAAGACATGGACATCTTACTGTGTTGATAGTAGTTTTAGGTTGTCATATTTTCTAGAATATATAGTAGAAATTATCAAGTTTCAAATAGAGATATAATTTAATCTAAAACTTCATCTTGTAGCTAACTATATAAATGCATATTTAAGTAAATATATTAACAATGACATTGATTATAACATTTGATAAAAAAGTGAGAGGAAACCTAAACATTTTTCAATATGAAAATAATTGACTAAACACAACTGAATACTATTATACAGATACTAAAATGAGGTATTCATTAATAGTATGTAAAATGTTTATTACAATAAAATGTATGAAAACTTGAGCATAATGATGTTAACTTAAAAATTAAATCAAAGAACAATGTGCAATATGTGCACATTTAGTATATATGCACATATAGAAGATATATTATACTAAGCTGTTTAAAGTATTTATAATGGGATGTAGGAATTGGAAGTGGGAGGGAAATCAGAGGTGGCAATAGACAGGAGAATTCGACATTTTGCTTCACACACATTGTGCTATTAGCCTAGTCATATTGTAATATATTCAGAACTAAAAGTACAAGAAAAATATATTCTTCTATCTGCTTTGTATAATGTAAAAATACTAAGCTCAGGGACATTGCCAACTCTGTGCACATTGTCATGAATTTATACTAATTTAGTATACATGGAGGATTTGATCGTTGTAACATATAAGATGATAAAGTGCAGTAGCATTTTCCTGTAAATGTTTCATAATGATTGAAATGGCAGGAGACGTAGGTTCAAGTCTCCATTCTGACGCATTGAATGTATGAAAGTTATTTCTCTGAGGTTTACCTTCCTGCATATGAAATGTTCATAACAGCATTTCTCCTCCAAGACTTTGAAAATATTTTGTTCATAGTAGGTGAGGTGCCTAATGATTTCTAGTTTCTTATGTGTTCCACTACTGAAGGAAATCTCGTCTAGTTGCAGGTGAATAATAGGCTGTGTACCAAGATGTCTTTTGCATGAAGGGAGTGTCAGAATAGTCAGAGATGTGATTTCCTCTGTTTATCAAGCAATATTGCCTTTAACGTTTCACTTCAAAGCGATCTTAATTTTATGTTTCTACTCATAAAACCACAGAATCATACAGGTGGAAAATAATCTTCAAAAGTCATTCAACTATAGTTTCACACCTGCAACTAAAATGATGGACACATTAAAAACATCTACTGTGTGATGCACACCTTTAGTCCCAGCAGTCGCGGGAGAGAGGCAGGTGGATCTCTGTGAGATCCAGGCCAGCCAGGTCTACAAAGCAAGTTCCAGGCAAAAGAAATCTACTGACTAGAATCGTTCTTCCAATAGAAATTCTAGCATTTACCTGAAGACTGCCTGAGCAAACGTTCACCACTCCTTTTCTTCAAGTTCTTTCTTAAAGGAAATGAACGTTTAGTGGCAAAAAAACTTCATCTCCTTTGGAATCAAACTGTTGGCTTTGTCCACAAATATCTTAGAAACAGAGATAACATTTAACAGGAAGAATAAGAACTACAAGCAGGAAACATAAACTATAAAGAGAAAAATGAAACAATTCAGTCTTTTGAAAAAAAAAGTGGAGTTTAAAGCTCTTGATGTGATGGAGATTCATGACAGTTTTCACCCTGTTACAGTTCTTGAATCTTGTTTGACCAGATGGTGCTTAAGATTCTAGCAAGATATGGTGGAGAGGGCTTCTCAAATTTAAAACGTTTCTCAGAGGTAGCCACGACCAAATTCCTTAATAAACACTTGATTCTTGGCATTATCAATGATTCTTTGATGAATTAAAAGTTTATCGTGGCTTGAAAATTAAGATTCCACTAGCAATGACAAAAATCAGTTCACTATAGTCCATATTTAATATTTCTCAAAATTTAATGACAAAAATTGAACCATCATTTTTTATTACTTGTACCTCCATATTTCAAACATTATCTATTATTAACTATTTTGTTACAGATTCATTTTGGTAACAAAACTAATACCTAAGAAAGACTCGATTAAATACTTATCCTTAAAAGTGGCTAAATCTAGACCCCCAAATTGGGAAGGAAAAAAAGACTGGTGAGATTTCAGATAATTCCATCTTGAGGTGACTTCAGTTTTAATTCACTGGCCTTCAAGTAGGACTGGAAAGGCTGTTGGATGTCATTCAAATTTGAAAGTAGAAAACATAAGACAAGATTTTATTAGCTGCTTTAATAATAATGCTTTGATCTTTTATTATTGCAGTTCATGACTAAGGGAAGAATTTCCTTTTTAAAAGATTTATCTTTGTGTGTGTGTGTGTGTGTGCGCGCGTGTGTGTGTGTATGTGTGTGTGGGGGTATGAACATAATAAAGAAGATATCACACAATTAAGAAGTTGGGATGGAATGTGGGGAGAGTTGGAGGGGGAGCAGGAGAGAATGAAATGATGTAAATACAGTACTCATATATAATTCTCAAAAACTAAAAAAGTTAAAATCAATATGGTGATCTAAATCTAGTCAGGCATAGTGGCTTGTGGTCCCCTTTAATTCTAGCACTTCGGAGGCTGAGGCAGGTGGACCTCTATGAGATAGAGATCAGTCTGGTCTACGTAGAGAGTTCCAGGCAAGCTGGGACTACAGGGAAACCCTGTCTCAAAAAGACCAATAATAATAATAATAATAATAATAATAGTAATAATAATAATTCTAAGTGGAAACATTAGCATTTTGTGACATATGAATAACATGAACAAACTAAATGCATTTAACATGGTGTTTATAGAGGAAAACTGAAGTAAAAATTCTCATTGAATAATTTATTAGAATAATATGACACCTACATGTCTTGAATCATATTATGGATATATGTTTTTAAAAGCTTGCAATAGATTATCAAGCCATTAGTGAAATTTTACTTCTTCCTTAAAGTCTATTATTTAATTTAAAGTTGTTATTTAATATAAAGATCAACATTTTAACAAGGATATGAAAATGTGGCTGGTGGTGAGTAGTTTTGAATAACTAGGGTCCATGCATATTGGTTTTATGTCACTGTCCCATGCTCAACGTGATCTGTAAGGCTACAAACAGATGAACAAGTGTATAGTTATTATACATCAAAATAAATGTGCAGAGAAGGACATTGCCAACTTTCAAATAACTAAAATTGCTAAACATTTGTTAATCATGAAGTACATGCATTACTGTATTAATTTTCATGTTGATGACAGGTATGCTTTATCAAGTGTAATCTATGTTATAAACACTTGCATATTTATTTTTAATTTTGTATGTTAGCTATAACACTAGTTATATGATAATTCAATGCAGTAGCCAAAAATCTGTAAAATTTTCAGTTGTGAAACTGAATGTTGAACCTACATTGATTTCTAAGGCCATCCTTTTAAATGTGCAGATTGGTTTCCAGATTGGAGGACTTGGTATCTCAGAGAGCTCTCATGGTCCTTTCGAGGATTTAAATGACACATTTCAACAGAAACATTAACACCAACTCTCTAAACTGGAGCTTAGTAGCTAAATGAAATACGACTTTGTGCAATATTTGCTCATTCACATCTGTTCACTTAGCTGTGTAGTGCAGACAAATGTTTATGGTATGCCATCATTGACGCCTGTATCTTAGAGCATTTTCTCTTTTCTAATATTTTATTTATTATTTTTATTTTATGTGTATGATTGTATTGCCTGAATTTATGTAAGTGCACCCATGTTGTGCAGTGCCTTCAGAGGTCAGAAGAGGGCATCAGATCCCCTGGAGCTGAGGTTACAGATGACAGTTGTTAGCTGCATGTGGGTGCTGGGAATCCAACCAGGGTCCTCTGCAAGAACAGCCAGTGCTGCTCTTAACGGCTGAATCATCTCTCCGGCCCCCACATTTCTTCTTTTTATGGTATCATTCTACCCAAGCCGTAACTAAATCATATTCTAACCAAGCCTTAACTAAAACATGATGGAAAGCCTAGTGAACACCCATACCTCCACCCCTCGCCCACTACTCCCCCTATAGCCACCATGTAATCACCAATCCGAGATGGAATTCTGGAGTGATTACAGCCAGATTGTGAAAATTATTAATTAAAAAAGATTTAATTTTGTTTCGGTAGCAAAGACATCCTCCCTTGCCATACCAACCCCCAAACAGCTGGCTCTTGTTTGTTCTGATGACCTTTCCCTCTTTTCATTTCACTGTGATAAAACCTGAAGCCCCAGGGAAGATAAAGATGATATCAGACACCTGGTTGCTAGTGTCACGTATGTAACATACGTTCTGTTACATCTGCCTTATTTCACTTTATTTTTCTCTATGTGCTTCCAATGTCTGTGTTTCTGTGTGTAGACAAAAATATCCATATTTTATGTGAGAATCTGTGACAGTGAGTTACAAACAGTATGGCACTTTATTCATTTTGCCATGGTCTTTTGTGGGAAAAGTATTTTAATCTACATTTTTAAAAATATCATTATTCCAAGAAATACAAAATACTATTATCTTGAGAAGTACGAGTGTGTCAAGAATCTTTTGAAATTATAGACGCTCTCATTCCCTCTTCACTAAAGCTCTGTGGACGGATAATATAGTCCCTTTATTTCTCACTTACTTTGGTCTCTTAAATCTAGAATGGCTTGACTTTTTTGATATTTTTAACTTTCATGACTGACATTTTCTAAGGCTTGAGGTCCATACTTTTTAAAAAATATCCAACAATTTGGATTTGACTATTCATTCTTCATTCTCAGGTTCAAGATACTTATATGGGGGAGAAAATACTTTCAGGAAATTAATGTTAACCAAATGTTAAGATTCTCTTCCTCAATATGTGTGTCCTCAGCCCTTATATGTCCTGCTGTGAAGCTTTCTATGTCCTCATTTCATTATGAGAATTCTTAGAAGAGCACCTACGCCTTACTGAACAGAAGAGATATTAATCAATCAACAGGTTCTAATGTTTCTGTCTTTTATTGACCATGAATGCATCTCCAACTAAGGAGACTTAGTCCCCAACTAAGGAGAAAGTCCTACAGGAATATTTAGCACTAATAAGTAATATTATTTTTCTTTTTTAAATTTTTTAAAAAGTATTTTATGTATTTCCAGGCGTGGTGGCACACGTCTTTAATCCCAGCACTTGGGAGGCAGAGGCAGATGGATCTTTGTGAGTTCGAGGCCAGCCTGGTCTACATAGTGAGTTCCAGGCCAGCTGGGGCTGCAGGGAGACCCTGTCTCAAAAAGACAAAAAAAAGTTTTATTTATTTATTTTTATATGTATGCATGTATTGTCTGCATGTAGATAAGTGTACCCATGTCATGCAGTGCCCGTGGAGGACAGAAGAGGCTGTCAGATTCCCTGGGACTGGAGTTACAGACAGTTGTTAGCTGCCATATAGATGCCGGGTTTGAACCCAGGTCTTCTGTAAGAACCGTCAGTGTTCCTAACCACTGAGCCATCTCTCCAGCCCCATTTTTGTTTCTTGATAATGATGCCTGGGCACTGATCTGTGAGATTCCCAGCTTTTTCATATACATTTTGTCATTTGTTCCTGAAGACAGCTGTGAGAATGGGACCTAAGATACAGTTTTTTCTTTATAGAGAATCGAAATAAGCATTGATTCTAAAATATTTTTCCAAAGCCATGTGAGTAATAGGTAGTAATACTGAACTTATCATAAGTATCTTGCAGAAAATGCAATGCTCAATGTGGCTTGGGGTCTTCACTATACCATGGAATCCTTGTATAACACCAGTAAAAACCTCCCCAGACAATTCAAGAAAATAGCTCAGTACAAAGTATGCTGGTTAGATGTATCAACCTGACACAAGCCAGGATCACCTGTGAAGAGAGTATAAATCAAGGAATTATCAAGACCAGAGACCTTCTCCAGGGGACTGTCTTGGTTATCATCCCCCACTCATTCAGCCCAGTGTTTGTAGCACAGTTCCCTAGACGACCTAAAGTGTGTGAGAGGGAAGAGAGCTAGCTGAAGGAGCAAGCAGGCCACATGGGTCCATTGCTTTCTCTCTGCCCCTGACTGTGGATGGGGGATTATCAGCTATTTCAGGTTCCTGGCTTGACTTCCCTCAATGATCAACGTAACCTGGGGATTAAAGCTTCAATGATCCTTTTCTTCCTTAAGTTGCTTTTGTTCCATGTATTTCATCACAGCAATGGAAATCAAAGTATAACAAGCGAGGAAGCGTTACAAGGGTTTTCCAGGAAATTAAATATCACTAGCTTCCATACAACACTTTTCTCTAGTTATCACAGCAATTTATACCTTTTGTACAATCATTTTCTTTTAATATGTGTCCAATTGATCAGAAGCCTTTCTGCTCATTAGGTTTTAACGGGCTAACATGGGCACCTTTGTAAACATCCACCCTGACCTACAGCCATTGTGGTGGGGCTCAGCATCCTCACGGACAAGTGCTGAGAGGGCAAAGGGATGCTACTTCAGTGTCACCACTGTGAACAAGTGTGGGTTAAGGGTTTAATATTGAATACACATGTTTAGAGAAAAGAAAACCAGATCAGGCAGATAGAGCGGAATACATGTCGTGTGCTGTGTGGTTTTGATGAACGCACCAGTGACCCAGATGCTCAAGGCTTTGTCTAAGAGTGGGATATTGGAGGTGCAATGAAAACAAAAATGGGTGATAAAACTCTAATTGAAACACTGCAAAATTTGTTTGGGGCTCATGCATTTCTTGTCAGCATTCAGGAGGCTGAGATAGGAGAACTGCTGTGAGCTTGAGTCCAGTCCGGCCTTCATTTTAAGATCCAGGCCAACTTGGTCTACAGAGTAGAGCCCTTCTTAACCCAAGGCCCAATAAAATTAGAGAGAATTTAGAAAATAGAAGATTTCTGCCCCACTATAATCAGGGTTCTCAGCCTTCTTGTCTTAACCATTAACACATAACTCTATCATCAGCCCTGTTCTATGCTTACAATCCTAATTCCCAAGATAGACACCAGTACATTTTCAGTAGTTCATAACAAAGACCAAAGAACACTGACATCCTACCTCCCCTCTCCTCTACTGATGATCTCCAATGACATGTCAGTAACTTTATTTACATTTTCTAAATACCTTTGCAATGAACTCTGTTTTCTTTCTTTCTCGTCTGTGCTCTAAAAATTAGAACAAAACAAACAAATCCAAATTGTGTTAATTCTC
>NW_008353342.1:1127581-1158774 GCF_000622305.1 Nannospalax galili
AATCTAGATTTAAATTTATACATGTATACATCTAGATGGTCTATGTATACACACATATATGTTATATATATGATATACATATATATATATATATATATATATATAGTGTGTGTGTGTGTGTGTGTGTGTCCATATGTGAGTTCAACTCAAGCTATGTTCTCCTTCACTCTGTGTGCCCTGATCACATGTGTTTAATCGTGTTTGTTACTTTTAACCTCAGGGTACTTGCTCAGTGTCCTTCTGCCTGGCATATTAGTCCTCCTATGATCCTATTCATTCTGTTAATCCTTACTGTATCAGATCTCAAACATGCCTTAAAGGAAACCCTCCGTGCCCTCTTTCCTTTCTATGCTCTCATCGCATCTCATCTCTTCAAAACATTAGACTTGGTAATTCATACATATTTCATTACATATTAAGCTGTTCATTTATTTTTAAAATGCAGATTCCGTAGAGACAATGCTAATGATTTCTTGATTGTATGTACTTGATGGATATCAGACTGTCTACACAGCGCTGATGCTTAATGAAACTGAGTTAAAAAAACACAAAATTTGGAGGTGAAGAGGTGACTCAGTGGTTAAGAGCAGTGGCTATTCTTATAGAGGACCTGGGTTTGGTTCCCAGGACCCTTAGCAGCCAACAACTCTCTGTGAGATTGAGGTCAGCCTGGTCTACATAGTCAATTCCACACCAACTGGGGTTACCAGGAAAGACACTGTCTCAAAAAAGTACATTACATGAAATTTTCAAAGAATCAATTAAAATACTAAAAGTATATTTTTTCCAATTGAAATGCTAATCTCTTCACAAAATATGTATTGTGGAATGTAGAGATGATTCACTGGGTAAAACACCTGATGTGTAAGTCTGAAGACCTGAGTTTGTATTGTCAGAAACCAGTCGAAGCTGGACAGGGCATCATGCATCTACAATCCCTGTGTTTCCATGGCAACATGGTAGCCAGAACAGCTCATGTAGGAAAAGCACATAGGCCAGTTAGCCTGACACAGCCACTGATTGAAAAGAAATCCTGTCTCAGCAGAAGGTGGAAGGTAAGGTGGAACACCTAAAGTGGCCTTTGACCTCACATGCACGCTGTGGCACTCACACATATGCACTCTCACACACAAAACACTTGTGGACATATTTGCCCATATGTCATACATTTTTACACGACACGGGAGCACTTACCTACATGTAGGCAATACACGCATACACATAAAATAAAAATAATAAAATATTTTTTAAAAAGAAAAACAAAGTGATGTGTTGTGTCCAGCATATGTTGTTAAAATATTAGGTCATCAATTCTGTGCCATTAATAACTGTGTTTGATTAGCCCGCTCTATCGTAGATGCTGTTACAATCTGATCAGCAAACTGTTTTGATTGGCATAAAAGACTCAGTATCAAGAGAGTCAAATTCGTTCTGAGTTTTGTTAACATTAGGCATTATTATAGAGGTAGATAATTTATTTTAAAATGTATAAGACACTTAAGAGGGTGACTGAAGCAAGCCAAATATTTAGGTCTGCGCAAAGGATGGTGGTAGATGTTCAATTATCGTCTATTTGATTTTCAATGCAATCAACTTGCAATTTGGAAATTTTATCACTAAACAATTTCAAAATTACAAGTTGATTGTGTTTAAAGTCAGATATTAACAAGTCAGTGTTTTAGAACTCATAATGTGTTTTCCAAAGAGAAATATGCAAACAACATACATATTAATATGTAGGGATGAATACACTATTCAGGGTATACCTGACTGTGGTATACTGTCAGCAATCAAAGATAAAATCTAAAGCTGGGCGTGGTAGCACATGCCTTTGGTCCCAGCACTCGGTGGATCATTTTGAGATGGAGGCCAGCCTGGTCTCCATGGCGAATTTAGGTCAGTAGGGGCTACAGCGAGACCCTGTCAAAAATAAATAAATAATAAATAAACAATATCTAATCAGTGAAAACTACATTTGAAATAGTAACTACAATAGAGAGATTATTATAAAAACTGGAGGAATGGTGAAGTTAATTGTGAGAAAAAGATCGTTTTGAGGTTTATAAGGTTGTGCTGTTTCTAAGGAGAATGTCCTCAGTAGCCCAGGATGCAAAGCTCTTAAACAAGATCCTGAACCATCTGCAGTTGCCATGTTGGAACTGGGATCACAGTTTTTTGTTAGTACCATCAACTGGACTCTCCAGTTTGGCATCAGAAAATGTTATTCTACTAAAAGCAAAGGGTGAAAAGAATCAGCCATTGATGTAAATAGTAACAATTCTAGAAATATTTGAAGGTATTCTTGGCAAATATTTGTGACTAAAGTAGCTGAGTCCAAAGAAAGAACCGGACTATGGAAGAGCTGTTATTTTTGGCAGAACTTAATAGGCTAGTCCTCCTAGAAAAACTACTTAAAGGGCCAATTAATTCATAGCAAGATGGGAACAGTTGTATTGATGGTGCTTAATTAAAGGCAGGGCTTGTTTGGATTTGAGGACTGGGACAAAGGAAACCTTAATTAGATTCTCAGTTCCAGGAAGATTGTGCCACTGGATTTTTTGCACAAGATACACCATATCCACTCACACTATTATTTGTAGCCAATGTAAGGACTCAGCACTTCTTTCTTTGTGGTTTTTAAGAGGGAATTTTTTTTTCTAGACATAATTTCCTACATATAATCTAATGGTGCTAGGATCATTTTTGAAGCTTAACAGTGGTTCATAGCACTCTGGATTTCTAGATAGAAGTTTTAATAGTTCTACTCCTTATAAACAGCTTGGTTTCTCAAGACCTATTGGGGACAGTAAAAACTTTCAAATCTACCATGTTCCAAGAGACCAGCTTCTTCTTTCAAACCTACTGTGTTCTACCCAGTTGCAATCTTATAGGAAAAGAGTCTTCTGATGACATTTCCTGCTATCAGTATACTAAATTATTTAGGTACCTAAGTACCTTTTAAAATTTTCATCACTGTTGCATTCTTATTTATTTCTGTTAGAACTATTTTTTAAATAACAATATTGATTAAAGGTGATGTTTTCAAGTAAAGCTGGTTTTGATGAATGAGTGAGAGGGAATCAGTTCATGCCTAGTCACTGGAAAACTGGTTGACTTGCTGGGTGGCATTAATGCCCATATTATAATTGATCATTTTAAAAATCCCAGTCAAATAATGAGAGTAGCAGTCATAACGTGATTTTAGGAAATTCTCAAAACAGAAACAAAATGATACAAACAACCACTATGAGATGCAGGCTCCCATAAATGCTGCCTTCTATTAAAATTTTGTTATATCTTAAATTTGTGGAATTATCTCAAGACTGATAGTATAACTTTGTGTGTGTGTGTGTGTGTGTGTGTGTGTGTGTGTGTGTGTGTCTGTCTGTCTGTCTGTCTGTCTGGGTCCAGGTATGTATTCATGTTTGTAAACATACACGTGGAGGCCAGGATTTGATGTCAGATGCCTTCCTGTCAGCATTCCACTTTACTTACTTTCTGGATGAGCCTGGAGCTCCTTGACTCTGGTTAATATAGCTCACCAGCTTGTTTTAAGCAGTCTCTATGGCCCAAGTGCTGGATTACAAGTGTACAAGCCCAGGTTTTCCTTGGGTTCTGTGGCTCTGAATTCCACGCTTCACAGCAAGCACTGTATCCATTGAGCCATCTCTCCAGTCCCTGATATTATAACTCATTAAAAGAATATCCTGTACATCACTGTCCATTCTCCATAAAATGGTAAAACATGCCATGGATATAAGAAATACACAAAGCTATTGCATCCCCTATACAGTAGAGAACACTCAAATCCGAAACATGAAAAAAAGTTATAATTATCCAAAAGACATAAATATTAATTATCTGGGAATAGTTGGACTGTCTAATAGCAAAAGCAATCATGGTCCTGTTTGAAGTCTAACCTAGAGCTGATTAAAGAATAAAATAAAACTATGCACATGTGAGAGAATATGGCATTATGAAATACATTCTAGAGTGTCAATCTAGGTAGCTTGAAAGAGACTAAACAATACTTTCATGTAGACCACAACACAAGCAAAAAATAGGAAAGGCAAAATATAGGGACTTTCAGTCAGACCTCATTCAGGTTAAGGTTATAGCTGAGGAGACAGTGCACAGCTACACACACACACACACACACACATACACACACATATATATATACATGGATATAAATATAGATATACATAATATAGATATATATCTTATATACTCAAAATGTTCATCATTGAGTTAGAAACATTGTATTCATCACCTTAAGGTAATTGTTTTCATTACCTTAAGGTGATGAATACTGGCAAGATAAAGGTGTAATAAATGACCTAAGGCTGGCCCTTACACACATGATGTACACATCCTAATATAAGAACAGAGTTATAGAGACAATCTTCCTGACTTTTTAAAATCCCAGAGTCTGTCAGAACATTGAAGTCAGTGGAAATATATATTTAATGACATTTATAGAGGTCTGGGAACAGATGATGATTCTTTTAACCTATCTTGTTATCCTTTTGCAAGGATCAGATGTATTCCTTGGACTAGGACAATTGTCTTCTTACTGATTGTCTAAATCGTTTGTTACAGAAAAGTGGTTCTCACCTGAGTATAGCCAAAATATGACGGAGGGTCCAGTGATGTGTCACTGATATTGAATAGTAAAGCTATTCCATACTTTGTATTTTTAAAACGTGTCCTTAATGTGATACACACTCTTTTCTTACATTCTAAAAGGAGCCTTTCAGAGTCCATGCCATGCTTAGATGGACAGATTCTTTTATTTAAATCACATCCAGCCATTGAGTTTAGATAAGTGTAGGGAAAATGCCTTGATACTTTGAAAGTAGAAAAAGGCAGGCTTGGGTCTGGAGAGACTTAAGAGCACTGGCTTCCCTTGAAGACAACTTGCACCCAAATGGCAGATCATAAAGGTCCATTGCATGACATGGGTAACTTGCATACATGCAGGCAAAACACTCATACACATAAGTAAATAAATCATTCATTTTATAAAAGAATAAGGCAGCCTATCTGCCAGTGTTTGACATGTAATTGACAACTCTAAAATGGTCTCCCAATTGATTAAAATGTCTTTCCACATTTAGCTGAAATTATTAAGGTCAACTGAAGAAAGCCTAGAGAAATGAGTTCCATATTGGGCTTAAACTAAAAACAATGAAAGCAATATATGTTTTAGATGAAAGAGTAGGAAATATATTTTTGGAATATATTTTAATTGAAGTCAAATATAAAAATATTGAATATTTTGAAACAAAAATTTGCAGAACACTGGGAGGCTATCTGTCACTCACTGTTACACAGCATTTAACCAAAATGGAATCTTTACATATAATTTGTTTACAGAAAAAAATATGAAGATCTAAATACGGTATTGTTAGTTGTGAATAGTTTCTACTAATCCAAAATATATAAGACCAGCCAGCAATTTTACAAATGTACATTAATCCTCACTCAACTTTAGTGCTGGGTTTCCTGATACAAAAAAGTCATGAACCAATTTGTAATGATTGATTTATGTGGCTTTAAGAAAGCTCCATCAAGAATTTCAGGTATGTATTTGTGATAAATAATGATAATAGAAATAGTTCATTGAGGGGCTGGAGAGAAAGCTCAGCACTTAAGAACACTGGTTGTTCTTGCAGGAGACCTGGGTTTGAATCCCAGCACCCACATGGCAGCTAACAATGGTCCATAACTCCAGTTCCAGGGGATCAAATGCCTCTTCTGTCCTCTGCAGGCATTGCACAACACGGGTGCACATACCTACATGTAGGCAATACACTCATACACATAAAATAAAAATAATAAAGTGTTAAAAAAAGAAATAATTCATTGAACAATCCTGAAATAAAAAAGCAGTTACAAAATTTGATATTACATGTATATATGAACATAAGAAATAATTTCTCAGAAAATTATAACATCACCTATCTGTTCATATATACATAAAGTCCTGACTGAACATTACCTGGAAAAATTAAGGAAATATTAATATATGTATACATATGAATTTTAATATTTTTCTTACATGGTCTATAAATTATTTCATATAACTAATGACATTAATTTGAATAAATTACTTATACCTTATAAAACAAAAGTTGTAATCAAAATTATCTTTGACAAAATGATCAACTTACAAAGGTATTATTAGTACTGAATCTAAGAATAAATATTTTCCCTGGGTCAGATTCAATCTCTAAAAAGCCGATTATGCGAAAATATTGACATCCATGGTAATTTCACAACTTGATTATTTCCTAGGTGAAACATTTCTCATTTTCCAAGATTCCTTTCCTCTTAAGGACCTAAACATATACTCGGAATTGTCCATTGCAAAGCGGTAGGAAGATTTGTGGGTGTTCCCGGGAACTCATCAGTCTCCTGTTCATTTTCAATAGGAGACTCACAAATTCCTGCAAATGCACACAAACTTATTTTAAGCAGGCCCCCTTTGCAGATAAGCAGATGTTGAAAATTCCATCATTCAAGTCAATACAGTGTTCCCCTTGGAGTGTCCAGAGCGGCTTAACCGGTGCTAGTGATTCATTCCAAACAGTACGGTCAGAATCCAGGTCACTGCTCACTTCCACTGCTGGAGCCAACCAACATTCTCTGAGCATCTCCTATGCTGTCAGTGCAGTGGCCTTGAGGATACAGTGCTGAATATTTTCTCCACATTATGAAAATACGATCGAACATCTGTCCAGATTATTTTCAGTGATGCTCGGGCCAACCTACCAGTCTCCAATGCCCAGTGAAGCCATGTGCTGAAGATATTCTTTATAAAAACTGGTGCATTTTAGTTGGGTATGATGGCACATGCCTTTAACCCAGGCACTCTGGAGTCAGAGGCATGTGGTTCTCTGAGTTCAAGGTCAGGCTGATCTATATAGCAATATCCAATGCCAGCCAGGTCTGCTTAGTGAGACCCTGTCTTAATAAACAAAGAAGAAAAAATATTTGCTGCATTTGGACTTCATGGTACAATCGGAACAACCCAAGAACCAAACCAGAAATCAGAATTCAGGTCTTCTTGCAACTGAAATCCTGTAATTTTGTCATGTTGAACCTGTTAGCACTCAATGGCTTCAGTTTTCTTATACTTAAAATGATCATTTGGGCTATTTTACTTTTTTTCTATTCTGGATATTAATGTATATATAAGGTAATAACTGGAAATAATTAAATCATTTATACATAAAATATAGTTCTATAAAATGAAAAGTACCTGAAAATAAATAAAACTAACAACACACACACGCGCATGCACACACACACATGCGCGTACACACACACACACACACACACACACACACACACCACATGCCATGCACATGTACAGACCCTGATAGTCATTCATGTTATAAAATGCTCACAGATGGTAAAAAAAAAAAAAAGAGAGAAATTATGAATCCATGTTTGAGACAACAAAAACAACAGTTTCCATTTCTGTTGCTCCCACCAAGATCTTGTAAGAGACAGTCTGAAATGTTTCAATAGAAATGTTTAATTTTCAGGTATTATCTAGGAATATATAGAAATTAATTGTAAATTTGAGTGGGGTTTGTTACTTTGTTTAGTTTGTTTTGTTTTTCAGTTTCCAGTGCGTATTGATTGTCAAGGAACTGAGATCATGTCTGTAGGTGACAGCACTGAGAGATCCTGCTACCATCTACTTCTAAATGGTACATGCCTGCATACCAGGGACTCTCAATATTAGTTGGAGAAGACAGCAGCAATTAAGGCGCCTCAGTACTGTGACTGATGATGTTAACGTGGTTAGACAGAAGTTTCTCCAAATACACCTGGATACATTATAAAGTGATAGAAAGTTTTAATTTCTTCCTTGCTCTCGACTATAAGCACAAATGACAATGAGCTCCACTGAATCACTTCCTCACTGTCTGGCCATTGTACCATTGGTGACTCTCATAGACATGTTGCTTTACTGCTGTAATCTTTGTATATAGGAGACTGAGATAGCAACATTGGAGTTCCAGGCTGGTCTGGGCTGCACAATGAGAGCTTGCTTCACAAAATTAAACAGGGGAGGAGCTAGACAGCAGGACAGACAAGTATACTTAATGCACAATCCGGATAATCAGCATTTGGAACCGAACACAAATATAAGAAGCTAAGTATCTCACCCAGGCTTGTAACCCCAGCTCCAATGGAGGGTTCTGGAGATAGGGGAATGCCTGAGGGTCATTAGCTTCCAGTCTGCCTGATATGAGCTCCAAGTTTAAGGAGAGACTCTGCTTCAAAGGAAACAGAGTGAGAGAAGAGAACACTTACATCCTCTTCTGTCCTATGTTCATGCAGATGTATGAACCCACACACAAACACAAACATTCATATAGACACATGCAAAAAGTACTTAAAATGCAAATTAGTATTATATTAACTTTTTCCAAGGAATAATCATTGTGTGGGCAGAAGTACTATATGCTGTTTTCACTTAGCTTTTTTGTTGTTGTTGATGTTGTTGTTTGTTTTTGTCTTTTAACCTGCAAACACTTTAGTATCTAACACAATCAACTGCAAGGTTGAATAGTATTTAAAATAAATATCTTATGTAAATAATACATCAAAAGATCAGAGACTATTTATAGAAACACTGTTTGCATGGGAGAACGTAAGTATGATACAATTGTTTCCCTTAATATGTTTGAACTGAAGTTTTAACTAACAACAAATTGCAGATTCTTTGAATCAAGTATGTGCCATAAATTTAGATATGCCCAAAATGACTAGGGGGCACATTAAATAGGAAATAATGTTGGAAGCCCAGCAAGGGTCTATAATCAGAGTAAGTGATACACCACCACATATTCTGTGAGTGTGTAACAATATATTTATCCTCTTTGAGTCTCAATTTTACATTTTCTAAAGGAGACACCAATGTTGCTCTCTCATTGTGTTCTTCTATTCTCACTGTCATTACTGAGGGAAAGAAATGGAGAGAACAAATTGGATGCTACACTCTGGTTTGAATATTAATGCTAGAATCTTGAAATTTGAGAGAAATTATTTTTTAAAATCTTAAAGAGTATCATTCAAATTAACACCTAGCTAACCACTTTCATTAAAATTCTATATCATAATCACTGTAAAGAACTGTGGTACCTTCAGATTGATTACATCTTCTATGCCTAAGGAAACTGTTTCCAAGCTAACTAGAAATGTCAGCACAGTGGACAGTAACAGGGATGACAGAGTATATGGGCTCCAGTGTGTGGGGGTGGGGCAGGCTATGGGAGGGTGCCATTTGGGAAGTGGGTATATAGATGAATAAGATTGTGTGAGATGTTCTGTATGATACACACACACACACACACACACAAATCAACAAATTTAACAAAAGACATAATTGAGGAGGAAGCATAAAAATTTACAACATATTAATTATTAGAGGTGGTAAACATTACCATTGAAATCTACCTGATGACTTTATATCCATACTCAGGTGCCAAGGATCTGGGTGTAACTGACTGTGACTAGTAAAACTCAGATATGTAGAGATTAAAGACACATGTGCAAACATCTAAGCATTAGTTAGCATTAAAAATGTAGGAAACAGCATATTTGAAAATGAAATGGAGATCTTCTTTAAAGGGTAAAAACTCACTCAATTTTATGTCTTACAGCGTTTATACTGAGTTCAATATTGTATGACTGTATTAATTCAACTGTGAACCTAAAAATTTACAGCCACTTTTAAAAGAGATGTATCCTTGCTCTGGAAATTGTTACTGAATATGTTAAAGCTGTAATGAAATGCATCTTCTAATCATGTGGTTATTAAATTAAAAAATTAAAAAAAGAAATGTCATTTAAAATTACACTGTACCATCCCTGTGTTTCCTAATAAGAGACTTTGTTCCTTGATATCATTATCACTGTCTGACAAACTTTCTGCAACTTACCATCATTACAGCAATAAATTATCTAAGGAACAGTTATACAACTTGTAAGTTTATAATGAGGAAGATAACCAGAAATGATACAAAAAATGTATTTCTCAAGCACAAATCAATGGCTTATAGACTACATATATGTTGTAAAATAAAGGTTTTGAAGTTGACATTTTTAAGGTTTCTCTATTTTAAGAAAATTTCCATTTTTTACTGCTAATTTTTTATGCCACTGCCCCCTGCAATGATAAGCATTTTGATACTAATTCCAATGTCTAATCTTTGAAAAGACAAGATAGACTACAAGCAATATTAGACTTATAATTTATGCAATTTTTGTTTTATTAAATTAAAATGCTCAGAAAAATATGTGATGAGTACTTGAAATAATAATGAATTCCCGAAAGGAATGTTTCATGCTAGAATAAAGTAACACTTCTCTCAAGGTGTTTTTATTAAAACTGTGGGAATAGAAGAGTCATATTCTTTATTTCAAAAGATTTATTTTAATTTTTTAATTTTATGTATATATATATATGTGTGTGTGTGTGTGTGTGTGTGTGTGTGTGTGTGTATGTGTGTGTGTGTATCTATGAGTGTATGCCATGTTTGTGCCAGTGCCCATGGTTGCCAGAAAGAGTTGGAGCCTCTGGAGTTGGAGTAACAGGAAGCCCAGCATGGGTGCTCAGAACCGAACTCAGGTCCTCAGACAGAACAACATGTGTTCTTTACCACTGAACTGTCTCTTTAGTTCCAAAGAATAGCCATATATACTGCATTTTAAGATGTGTGATTATAGATTCATTGTTTCATTTTTTCCATAGTAATTGTGAATATGCCAATACAGCTTAAAGATGACCTACAAAGATAGAATTTATGGCACATGAATTTATTTATTTACACATACTCTCAAAGGTATTTGTTTAATATTAGTTCACAACTATCAAAAAATTTGCTTTTCATTGCCTATCCTAGAGCAGACCATAATAAAAGTAATATATTTATCAGCTACAGCCATCTGTCTTAATAATCATTTTTATAATGCACAACTTAAACTCAATAGCAACTTAATATGCAAAGAAAGTCAATGACAAGTGAAATGAAAAGTTCTTTATTTTTTTAAGATTCCATGTATTTATTTTTATTTTTATGTGCATTATCACTTTGCCTGACCATATGTAAGTGTGCCACATACATGCAATGCCTATGGAGGTCATAAGAGGGGACTATATCCCCTGGAACTGGAGTTCTAAAAGTTTGTTAGTGCTATGTGGGTGCTGGGAACTGAACCTGGGTCCACTGCATGAGCAGCACATGTTCTCAAACTCTAAGTCATCTTTCCAGCCTTTGTTATCTGTTCTCATACACACTCATTTAAATCCATCAAGGAAATGTGAATGTTATCATATGATACAAGAAAAAAAAGTAAGTTTTACAACTTGCAGTTTGTTGCCAACTCTATGGACTATTATACCCAATGGTATTCCTTGAATACCTCCGATTAGTTATAATTTAGGCAAATAATGCTATCGTACTGCTGAAGTGACAGAATTGTTAAAACTTAATATCACATTTTAGAAGGAAGTAAGTTCTTCTGGAAACTTCTTAGAGCAAAAAGATAGGCACTTTCATTTTGATTATATTCAAAGGTGTGACTCTAGTGATGATAAGATACATTTCAAAATAATTTTTGTACTTTCTAGTCATCTTTTATATTCTTGTTCTCTAACAAATTCAAGTATTTTAGGTGCTTACAGAAGTAAATGAGAAAACATCTCTTCCTATCCCCCCTTCTCTATCTAATGCAGTATTTATATTTAGAGTGATAATGTTTAGAATGTGCTTGTAAACTTCTATGATATTTCCTAATTTAGGATTATTTGCTTTACTACATGAGTGAGGGGATCTATTCTTCATTGAATCCTCGGAATTGTTTGTGGCACTTTAATACATTAAGGTCGCCTTTTCATTAGGTCTCTTTTTGATGGTTGGGAAACACTCCATGATGTAAATCTCCCACAACTGCTAACCACTCCTCTGTCCATGTCTAGCAGCTCTCATATTGAAATGTTACTATGAATATGCTGTATTAATCTCATTTACTTCTGTTTTTTGTGTGATTACTTCTTGAAAAAGTAAGATTCCAGTTTTATTGTTTGTTTTATTTCTAAATTGTTAGAAACGAACAAATTGTACACAAAAAACAAATGTGCCCTCTCACCAGCAGACAATGCTCATAATCTTTTGTCGATGCCCTTGACAACATTGGCCATTAAAATTTTGTTTAAATTTTTGAACATTTGATTGGAGCAAAAAGTATTTTATTGCTCATATTTTTTCTGACACATACTACAATCATTTTTTATGTTTTATAATTCTGTTGATCAATTTTGTACAGTTTTTCTATAAATGCCTTTTGATAATTCTATTATTCTTTCTAATTACCTTTGATTTCTTTGAAGAACTACTTATTTCAGTGAAGATAATAAATTAGTGTTATATTCATGACAGACATTGGGTTGGTGCTTTTGTTTAATTTCTTTTGTTTGTGATAGTTTTCGATATATTGATTTAAAATATCAATGTAATTTGACTTGTCAATTATCCCTTGAGAGTTTCTTGTTTATTAGAAATGTTATCAACTTGACATTAAAAAACTGATACATTTTATTTTTTTAATTTAGAACTTATTTCAATCTATTGAAAATTGACTAATATTTGGCAAATGAATAGTCAGGTGTGTCAACCTTTTACAATACTTTATTAAGAATTATATAATTTTCTCATAGATATGACAAATTTCTTATTGTCTTTACAGATGGAGTTCATAATTTAAGTTTGCTTGCATTTTTAACTCATAAAGTTATATATTCATCATGTACAATATGTTTTGAAATGTATGCAGCTTATGGAATATCTAGCAAGATAACATACGTATTCCTTCACACATCTTTTGAGGTTACGTGTAAGTCTGAGCTATAAAAACCTGAGGTGACTGTCAGTGATCTTTGTGGAGAGGCTTTGGAGGTGGGCAAGTATGTATATTCTTATTTTAAACTAAATATAAGCTAGAGATATATATTTGCAGTTTATCAATATGAAGTGTCAATGAAATCTATGTTACTTGGTGATGCTGTGTTCATAAAGGCAAAATGGAAATAGTCCGGGTTGAATACGTGGCTCAGAGGTTATGAACACTGGCTGCTTTTGAAGAGGACCTGAGTTCAGTTCCCAGCACCCACATGGCATCTCACAACCTTCTGTAACTCCAGTTCTAGGGGATCTGACCCCTCTTCTGATTTATGAGGGCAATGGACCCACATGGCGCACATACATACATACATGCAAGACATTCATACACAAAAAATAAAATATTTGAAAAACTTAAAACAGGTAATTGTGTTTATGTTCATGCTAGCCACTTAAAAATTCAATACAAGAAAAAGGAGCCAGAGAGAGGGGGATGGTAGGAGACAGGTGTTATTGAGGGGAAAATTGGAATAGGGGGAAATAGAGAGGGTTATACGAGGGGAATGAGAGAAGTGATAAATAATGCTTAGATGGTATGAAAATAAGATAGTTGAGGCTGGAGAGATGGCTCAGCAATTAAGTACACTGGCTGTTCTTACAGAGGACCTGGGTTCAATTCCAAACATCCACATGACAGCTAACAGCCATCCATAACTCCAGTTCCAGGGGATCCGATGCCCTCTTCTGACTTCAGTAGGCATTGCATGTCATGGGTGCACTTACACACCTGCAGGCAATAAATCCATGCACATAAAATAAAAATAGTAAATAAAATATTTTTAAAAATCAGAAGGAAATGTATTTGTTTAAATTCTTACCGAAAAGTACACGTACAATAAATATATGAGTGCATGTGTATAGCTGAAGGCTATATAACAAAACACACAATATCGGCAGGACAAGCTTCCCTCTGGGTTGTTGGTCAATGTACTCCAAGTGACTCCCAAAATATCACAGGCTATTTCCATAGTCCTTGATTGCTTCCCAGAATCTGAAGGAAAGACCCTATTGCTGAAGACAGGTGACATTTTGACATAGGACTTGGAGCAACAGAACTGGAACTGACCTGGAAGCCTCCTCCCTGGAGACCAGCTCTCACGGTATCAAAACATGCTGTACAAGCTGCAACAGAGAAACCAAACGATGGCCCTATGCTGCTATGTGATCTAATAAACAACAATTACTGGCCTAGCAAACCATTTCTATTAGTGCAGTAGTGGCACTTTTACCTTGGAAGTAATAAATAGCTGACTAATTGGAATTAGGGCATGATCAATGGATAGGAACTCATATGTGGTAATGTAAACATAGCCAATTTCACATGGCTGGAGAGGTCATAGATCCTATATTCAAACCTACTTTTGCAACATCCCTAGACCAACGTAACTTCTTACTTTATTCTAATTGTGCAGTCTCATATTTAGAGGTTTCTTCTGCAATAGATGGAGACTAACAGAGTTTCACAGCTGGTCAAATGCAGAAAATAAATGTCTGCGATATTCTTAACCCTAAGTGACACAAGCAGAAACCTCTACACGTAGGATGAAAACATCTCAACTTTCACCAGACACATTTCCTTAAGGAGCAGATGGTGATTAACCCAGAAGCCCACAATTGGTTGATGTTCAGATAACACAAGGCTGTAGAGTGTTGATCCCTGAACAGAACACCTATTTCAAGCCTCTGTACCCAGTGATCATGGATCATTGCAGAAGAGGGGGCCAAAAGATTGTAAAAAACCAGAGAGGATGGATGACCACAAGGAAACAGTCTTTCAGACAGCTGGTTATTTATTCAAATGAATTCACAGCAATGGTGACAGAATGCACAAGTCCTATGCAAGCTCGAATGAGACAAAATCCAAGTCTAGCCATGGGGAAGTAGGTAAGAAATTCCAATCCAACCTAAGGAACTTTTGGCAATTGATACCTGCTGAAAAGTAGAAAGTCAGTGTCTTACAGCAATGGGACATTTTGTGTGCCCAGTGGATGGATTTGGGGATTGATCTGGGGATCTGAGAATTCAAATCAGACTCTAAAAGAATTTATGTGCGTGTGTGTGTGTGTGTGTGTGTGTGTGTGTGTGTGTGGACACATAGTAGAGTTCAGGGAACAGCTTTCAGAACTAGAGTCTCTCCTTATACTGGGAATCGAACTCATTTTATCTGGCTTGGCCTCAGGTGCCATTACCCACTGAGCTATCTCTATGACCCCCACCTATGAATTTTTTTATCATGGTGTTCTTAGGAGAAGGTTCAGCCTTGAATCACTCAGCCTGTCATATTAAAATGTTTAAATTCCTTCAATTAACAAAAAAGCACTTTTAGTTTGGGGGCAGAGGTGCTAATAAGGGAGGAGATCTAAATGTCATCAAACTATATTGTATGAAAATCTCAAAAATTCAATTAAAAAAATCCCACAATTCAGAATATTTCTCTTACACTCAGTTATAAAAATAAAATTACATTTATTTGGTAATTGGTACCCATATGTTATGCATGGCTTTATTTCAGTTCATGTTTTCCTGTCTCTGTATTAAATGAGAATATTTTCCAAGATCTGTTATGAATTTTATCATATGTATCACTATTTCAGATCCAAGACAGATGTGACTGTTTACATGCAAGATGCCATCTAGAATATGAGCAAGAAATACCATAATGAGACTGTTGGCACACAATTATGTAACAATTTGCTTCTAAGCCTGCATTGTTATTTCTGGGTAACAGTGAAAATTTGCTCTTTGTACTCAAGTGGTATAAAAAATAAGAATGAAGTAAAAATGTGCAATAAAACATTTAACTAGAAGGAATTGTGGCTTGGGAGAAACACACTGGTGGCGTAGTCAGCAAGATCTGAATCTAAATCCCAGATAAATACTCCTGAACTGAGTTTACTACTGTGTAAAATGATGATTCTTATTTATGATATTATAAACATTGTATAAAATCACTTAGGGACTCAAATTATGTCCTTGTATTGCACTGTATTACTGTATGCAGTTACACAGACTCTTCAGAAACAGATCTTTAGGAAGCCCAGATGACTGTGAATGAGAAATGGCAAAATCCACCAAGACTCTAATGCAGATATTCCTAATGCTCTATTTGAATTCACTGTTAGTTTACCATGTAATTAATTCTTGACAGTATAGAAAAAGGGAGACTTTGAATGAGAAGGGTGTCGAATACCACCTCATCTTTCTTTTGCAAAGACGTCTGAGCTACTGCATAGCTTGTCTATCATCAGCACTAAACACAGGAAATCCACAGCATTCAATGAGACTCAGCCCTGTGAACAGGAGATGTGGTGTGTATGGGTTTGTAGAGCCTGAAGGAGAAGAGGACTAACATTAAAGCAGGCACAACTGGGTGTTTAAGGAATGTGCCACAGAGGATTTGACAAAAGCAATACAAAGCATTCTTCCCTAGCCTACAGAAATCTGTGTACAAGTCCCCTGTGCAGGGCTATGTGATGTATTTATCCAGTGAAAGTTAAGTTACTGGACAATGGAAAGTTCCTTTCTAATTTCTTATACCTCGTTCCCTGCTCACCTGCAATTTAATACATGAAAGCACTAGGTGAGGGTGTGTAATTTTGAGCAGGGCAACATGACCCCAGATGTAGGCTCTGCTACTTTGACTAGCTACACAACTTTCTATGCTCAATTTCCTCTTCTGCAAAGTGGAAGCAATAATCATTTCTATATTGTAGGGTTGGATCAATTTAGATAATATGGATAAAGTTTGTATGAAAATGCCAGGAAATAACCAAAGTGCTGTTTTTTCTTGAGCATTTCCATCTCATGGCCGCATACATACAGATATTTTCTTATTTATAAAAGAAAGAGAAAGCAAAATATCAGCATGCATTGCCCGTTTCCCAGGTTGGATGCAACAGGACCAGCTGCCCCTATTCCTGCCTTCATACCTTCCGTGCCACGATGGACGGTTCTCTATAAATTGTACTACAAACTAAGTCCCTCTTTCTTTAGGTGGCTTATGTCAGGTATTTGATGAGAGCAACAAGAAAACCAATACAGGGGCTGGAGAGATGGCTCAGCGGTTGAGAGCACTGACTGCTCTTGCAGAGGACCAAAGTTCACTCCCAGCACCCACACGGCCGCTACGAACCATCCTTAACTCCAGTTCCAGGGGAATCCGAAGCCCTCTTCTGACCTCTGCGGCATTGCACAACACGGGTGCACTCACATACATGCAGGCAATACACTCATACACATAAAAAATAAATAAATAAAATATTTTTAAAAAGAAAACCGATAGTCAGTGATGACAAAGAGTAATTGTTTCCACAGGTAGAAAGGTGAGACAGATACATCTAACAACTCTTAGAAAATGTACTTTCTGAAAAGTTTATATGCAAGTTTTTTAAACATCCTGATGGCGTTTCATGTATAAAATTACCTTTCCTGGGAAAAGAATTATATTGCAATGATTGAAGAGTATTATGAATAATTTTTAAACAATTTACTAAACTTGATTGATAAGACAATAGTCCAAATCACTTTTTTCAAAAAAGATAGTTTGTAAAACTTCCAACAGTTACCATCTAAAATAACTGGGAAGATAATACAGTTTCCAGACAAGATGCTGAGCTACACAAATAAGTTCATCACAAATGATGGGGTACAGGATGAACACTAGAATGGTGCAATTCCTCACTACTGGAATGTCTGAATTTAAATTCAAACTTGTGAGAATAGTTAAAGAATTTGGAAATCCATGAAATATCACAGTAACTTTTTCTGAGAGGAAAAAGTTTGAGGTTTCTATCAGTTATTTTTCAGTCAATTGTTTTATTCATTTCCTGGTATTAATCAGAAATATTGGTCAAATTATAATTAACATATACTTCATCTTTAAATTTATATTGGGAAACATTAAATTTGAGGAAATGGATAATGATTATAGGAATAAGTGATTTCCCCCTCTAATTTTTAACTTCTAAAATCAGAGTAATATTGAAAAATTGATGTAGAAGTTCTTGGGTTCCATTATTTAAATCCTGTGTGTTTAACCCTCATTAAGACAGTGAAATGGTACTTTCTTATGTCCCCCGACTTGCAGAACCATTTCCATCCAGAGCTCTGGAAATGAAGTGAGTGATTATAACACTTACATCGAGTACAGAAATGAAAAATAAAGGTACATGAACAGTAAAGGATGGTCAGTCTGATACCACAGAAAACACCTCAACCTCAGGCAGCATCTTATGGAGAGGAGGAATTGGAATGAGTACTACTCTTCCTCGGTAAAACATACCACTGCCTGGGCCCTTACGACCCAGACTTTGGATTTATCTTCTAAATACATCATGTCACCTTGCTGTAGCACAGACAGCTAAACTTCAGGATTTAGATCAGAGTCAGGACTCACTCCAATTCCAACTAGTTTGCATAGACTCTGGTACCATGCCATTGAAGACTCAGTCTCCAGATCTGCTTTTGGCCAAACTGGTCTTCAATCAGACTCAGCCTTTGTGATGCTTGCCTTGGGAATCCCAGCTTTAGGTGTGCTACAGCCCTAGAAATTAAGTAGTTATTTTCAGACCTAACCTCAAAGCCAAGCATCACAAATGCAAGTTGCAAATTCACCTAGAATCTGGGCAGTCAATGAAGTCCTGGAAATATGGCATTTTCCAAATTTTACAATACTTGAGCCAAATCATTCCATCCACTTTTAGGATTTGCGTATCGTTCCGTGTCAGTGCATCCCCAAAGAGCTAAGGTCCACACCTGCTTTAGCAGAATCACATTTCAGTCCTGTGTCAGTTAAACATGGTGCTGAGCTTGTCTCCAAATATCCATGTGTCAGTACCACCACTGTGGATTGAAATTTTAGTTTATTTTCACAGTAGTAAGACCCAAATCAAACTTCAAGGACATCACCTGCACACCCAATGTTCAGGCCAGCAAGCAAGAATTCAGGCTCTAGACCAATCACTTACAGCATAGGACACAGGTATATTTTAATGGATTGAAGCTATTCTTTTTCTGTAGTCTAGCCCCCACAGACAAGATCCACAACTAGCTTTAGTTGTCAACTAGACACACCTGGTTAGTGGGAACTTCAATTGAGGAATTTTCTCTATTGGATTAGCCTGTGGTCATGTCTGTGGGACAGTTACTTGTTGAAGATATGGGTGGGCCCAGTGCACTGTGGGCAGAGTCACCCCTGAGTGGGTGCTCCTGTATTGTATAAAAAAGCAGACTGAGCCCAGGGCAGGGGAGCAAGTCGGAAAGCAGCTATCCTGCATGGTATGCCCTACAGGTTCCTGCCCTGAGTTTCTGCATTGGTTTCCCTCTATGATAGACTGAGCCCATAAGTCAAATAAACCCTTTCTTTCCCAAGTTGGCTTAGGTCAGTGTTTTATCATTAGCCAGGCATGGTGGCACATGCCTTTAATCCCAGCACTCAGGAGGCAGAGGCAGGCAGATCTCTGTGAGTTCAAGGCCAGCCTGGTCTACATAGTAAGTTCCAGGACAGCTGGGGCTACAGGGAGACCCTGTCTCAAAAAGCCAAAAAAAAAAAAAGAAAAAAGAAAAGAAACGATCCACCCATATCACTGGCTCCAAGCATCTCATCTACCCATCCTGACTAGTTACCTGAGAACCTAACTGGAGATTGAAAGTTTACCACAGCACCCGAGGACCCAGGCTTTGGACGAGCTCCTGAGGATACTGGCCCAGGTCATTCCTCAAGCACCAAAACTGCAGTTCTATCACCAAAGACTCAACTGATAATTCTTCCACACTGTATTAATGTTCTAGGTCCAATTCTACAGACCCAGGCACCAGGTGCCAGAGACTCTTGTAGCTACAGGGAAACCCTGCCTCAAAAAGACTAAACTAATAAGCAAGTACATAAATAAATAAATAATAAAGAAGGAAGGAAGAAAGAAAGAGGAAAGGAAGGGAGAGGGGAGGGAGGGAGGAAAGAAGGAAGGAAGGAAGGATGGAAGGAAGGAAAGAGGGAGGGAGGGAGGGAGGGAAGAGGAAGAAAGGAAGGAAGGAAGGAAGGAAGGATAATTGAACATCAAAAAATACTGAGAAGCAATTCGATTATATTTTTAAAAATCAGCAATTAAAATTGGAAATTATTTTTAAAAATTCAACATAAACTCTGGAGCTAATAATCACAAATAATAAAACACAAAGGAGAATATTAATCCAGCAGAAGAATCAGTATTTGAACTTATGACAGGTGTAAAGCAAGTCAAATATAAGGACCGAGTGTTTCTAAAGGCAGCTGTCTCTGCAGAAACCTATTGCAGGAGAGAATAAGTCTGAAACACATGCATAATCCAAATAAAAATTTTTACACACAGAACATCAATTTTTCCAGAAATGAGGAACATATAAAGATTTTACTAGACAAACAAAAGCTAGGAAGTTAATCTTTCTACAAGTATAAGATGACATGGTGATGACTAAGTAGAGAAGATGATATTCAACAGCACAGAGTATTTCAACATATAAACCTTACTGGGGTAAGAATACTAACATGTGGGACAGTTTACTACAACAATCTTGGTTTGTGAATCACACCATAATATGACAGTAAGAGACAGTTTTACTAAGAATAACAAAAGTTTGTCAAGGAGTATAAAATAAAAAATGCAGTCATGAAATAAAATTAAATCTCTGTGAGAGCGAAGTAAGAGTGTAAGGGTTATTCAATTAGAATAAAGTTGTTATCAGGTTTGATAACATGTAATAACTACTAGATGTTTCACGTAACTGAAAGGAAAAGCCTACAGTAGACACACAAAGGATAGAGCATATTGAATCAAAGCATAATTCTTAATAAAATTAGTTACAAATGAAGACGCTGAGAGGAGCAAAGGAAACATGAATCTATAGAACAACCAGAAAACATCTTAAAAATGGTAGCTGTTATCCTCCCCTATCTCAAAACAATGTATCTGCATTCAATTCATCAAGTAAAAAAAATATAGCTTCACAGGAGATATTTTAAAACAGCAACAATGTCCAAATGTATGTAGCTAAAAGAGAACACATCATCTGTAGAGGAGAATGTGCATTGAGGGTAAAGGGAGAGAAAAGATACTACCTGAAAATGGAAACCAGAAGACAGCAAGCAAGTGCAGCTACACTTTTCCTCAAACAAAATAGACTTTAAGTCAATAACTCTAAAACAAGACAAAGAATGATTTCAATTAAGGAACATGCAGCAATTATAAATATGTATTCATCTAGTGTCAGACAACTAAATAGATTCAGCAACCCTTAATAGATCTAAAGGAATACGTATACTGCCATACAGTTGTAGTAGGGGACTTCGGGCCCTGGCCTTCTCTAATGCATAAATAATCTGAACAGAAATTCAATAAACAAGGCTGAGGATGTCACTCATGGATAGAACGGTTAGCAATTCACACTTTACCTTAAATGCATATTTACAGACCATTAAAAAGTGACCAAATTCACATTTTTCTTAAGAATACAATGAGCATTCTCTAGGACAGATCATTTTCAGCCACAGAAAAAGTCTTGATACATTTATAAAGGCTGAGATCATATCAAGTCTCTTCCCAGTTATAATGCTGCAAAATAACAAATCAATATTAGGAGGCATTTTAGAAAACTGTCAAAGTATTAGTTATTTTTTTTTAATCACTGCAACAAAAATACCTGACTAGAAGCCGTTCAAGAGGACAGCGTTTATTTTCTTGTGGTTTGGGTCCATTAGGGCAGGTTAAGCATACTAGTAGTGGAGGCTCATCAAAGACGGTGGAAGCTGGTGGCAGCCCTTGCTCGCCTGATGGGTCTCGGAAAGGAGGCCTGAATCAGAGGCAGGTTACACTTTTTGGTCTGTCCTGAGTGATCTACTTCTGTCAACCAGGCCTAGTTTCTAAAAGCTCCAAAACTTTCAAAATGGTGCCAGAGGCTGAGAAGCATGTGCTCGAATCACGAGCCTGTGGATGGCATTCCAATTCAAACCCTACCAGCCAAATGTCTAGAGCCTGAATAAAACGATCCTTTAAACCAGGAATCAATGGAGAAACTAAAAGGGAATTTTAAATATCTTGAGACTGATAAACAAAAAGAATAAATATCTTAGAAACAATGGTACTCTTGAAAGAAATCAACAAAGAGGAACAAACAGCCTAAAATTTAGTAGAAGAAAATGATATTATAAGAGGAATAAATAAGAGAGGTCAATAGCAGAAATTATGACCTGAAGGCTATAAATGCAATAGAAAATGTCAACATAGCTTTGTATGTGGGGGGGGTGTATCAGCACGGGGCCTGTTATATCACAGAACCTCTAGAGGTTCAACCTCCTGGAAATCAAGCCACACCCCCTATAGTCTTTCCCTATGGACAGAGCATTGATAAGCAAGTTTGCTGGGACCTTGTGTTATAGCTCTCACAGAGTTCCTCCCTCCCCATTGGACCTAGAGGCAAGTGCAGCCCCCACAATACCAAAGCCCAAGACAACCTTGATTTATAACTTTGCTTTTGTCAATACGAAAGCAAAGTTATATGAATTATGACTCCTCGCACAAAGGCCAGGTCACATGATGTGGAACTTACTCCCACACCTGGAAACTTTTAAGTATCAGAAAATGTGGTACTCTGGGATTCCAGTCTTTCAAGACCCCATTATGGTTTCCTCTGGCTGTGATGCCCTAAATCACCTGATAGAACTCGTAAAAGTCATTCATCACAGCTTCCTTTCTATGAACATCTGTAATTGCCTGTTATAACACACAGTGCTTCTGTGAAACTGTGTCATCTTTTAATAAGTTATAACATGGGTATGTGGAGATATAGGTTTGCTCACCCATGTGAGCACATATGTAGGCTTAAGGTCTACATTTGATTTCTTCCTCTATCTCCTTCCTTAGTTTTTGAGATAAAGTCTTTCACTGAATGTGGAGTTTGCCATTTTGGCTAGATGATCTGACCAGCTAGCTCAATATCTGTCTCCATTCTCCTCCCCTCCTGGAGTTGTAGACATGTGTCACCATGCCTGACTTTAGCTGAGGTACTGGGGATCAAAGTGCAGGTCTTCCTGCTTAGAGAACAAGAACTTTACCTTCTGAGCTATCCCCATTAGTACTCATTGGCTTCTTGAAATTAAATTGGTAAGCCTTTAACTAAATGAAACATTTAAAATAAACTCAAAGGCTCAAGACTGTTACAAATGAAACACAAAAAATCATCAGGGGCTACAACGAACAGTAATAAACTATCAAATGGGCTAACTTACAATCCAGTTGCACAACATGCTAACATACCAAAACTGATTCATAATGAAATATAAAATGTGAACAGACAATAATGAAGAGTCACTAACAGAAAGCTGTCTGTTATTTAAATGGATAGGGTTTGATCACATTGGTAAATTCCACCCAATGTTTAATGTAAGTATCCATCCTTAAACTTGGATAAGACCCAATACTTTCAAACTAATTTTATGAAACTTATGATAGTCTGATACCAAAAGAGCAAGGTAGAGGCATCACAGATGTCATTTCAAACTATCATACAGGGAAACATCAAAACAGAACGATACTTGCATTTTAAAAGTAGATGTATTGGGTATGGAGAGATGGCTCAGTGGTTAGGAATGCTTACTGTTCTCAGAGAGCTGGGTTCACGTCCCAGAGCCTTCATGCTGGCGAACAACTGTCTGTAACTTCTCCTCAAGTGAGTTTGATGCCCTTTTCTGTTCTTTACATGCTCTGCACACATGCGGTGGACAAAAATTCAGGCAGAAATACACACATAAAATTAATAAATGCATCTTAAAAGCCGTATCAATCAGTAAGATGGAATAGAGAGCCCAGAGGTAAACACATCCATTGAGTATCGATTGATACTTTAGAAAGCTGCTAAGAACGAAGAATGTGAGGGAGCAGTAACTGGAACAGGTGGTTTGGGGAAAATTCAATATCCCCATGCAGAAGACAGAAGTCGTACCTTCACCTCAGACTGGATATAAAAAATCAACTCAAAGTGAATTAAACATTAAAATATGTTATTAAAGACCTAAGGCTAAAAAGATTAAATCTGGGCTGGAGATATGGCTCAGCAGTTAAGAACACTGGCTGTTCTTACAGAAGACCCAGGTTCAAATCCCAGCACCCACATGGCGGCTAACAACTGTCCATAACTCCAATTGCAAGGGATCTGACAGCCTTTCCTGTCCTCTGCGGGAGTTGCATGACACGGGTGCACTTACCTACATGCAGGCAATACATGCATACACATAAAATAATAAAATAGAAAACAATAAATAAAATAAAAAGATCAAATCTTTCTCCAAATAATAAAGGACTTAAATTGTGAAACTACTGAAAAACAGGGTGATGTTTTGCATGATATTTTTCTGGGAAATGATTTTTTAATGACAAAATGATACAGAAAAGCACAAGAAAGAAAAATACAAAATTTGGCTGACATCTAACCAGAAAGCTTTTGAATCTGTAAAACAAAGGAAAAACAGAGCGACTAATTGACAGTTAACTTGTCTATGGGAAAAATTATCAGTAGACCAGACATCATATAAAGGATTTGGGATGGTGAATATCGATTATCAACTTGACAGGATCCAGAATTACCCAGCAGGCAAGCCTTTGGGCATTCCTATGGGGAATTATCTAGATTAGGTTAACTAAGTATAAAAGACGCACCCTAATTGGGCAACACCATTACATGGCCTGGGGTCCTGGGCTGAACGAAAGGTTTTCTCCCTGTTGTAGAAGCATCGTGACCAGCTGCCTTAAGTTCCTACTGTGATGATGTGTGACTTCCCCAGTATGATGGACCACAACCTCAGTCTATGAGTCCAAATAAATCCTGTATCCCTTCAATTACTTTTGAAATGGTATTTTATCACAAGGCAAGTACTTAATAGATTTGTGCTCAAAAAATGCATAAAAACTCAAATAACTCCCTAGTAAGAAAATAACCCAATCAGACCATGAGCAGAAGATCTGAGATCGTTTTATCAGATGAGGTCAATAGTTCTATGAATCAATGCTCAATGTTTCTAATTATCGGGGAAACACACGTTAAAACCACAATCAGACAGTACCTCGCATTTGGTAGAATATCAATTAGAGAAAACAATGCACAACAAAAACCGAACAAAAAAATTAACAGGTGTTGGCAGACGGGAGAAAGGAACCCTTGTTCCTGAGTAAGAATGTGAATTAATAAAGGAGATATGCATATGAAATAGCTGAAGAGAGAACTACAAGCAATTCAAGTGCTGGGCGTATATCCAGGGGATATGAAGAGTTGACTGTACACCCAGGTTTAGTGTGTCATTATTCACAATGACAAAGGCCCACAGCCAAATTTAGTAGATGCTAAAAGAAAACCAAAGAAATAGACTCTACATGCACAATGGAATGCTGTTTTTTTAAAAATCAAGGAATCCTGTCATTTTCACTAACATGAGTAAACCTGGAAGACTGACTTTACGAAAAGCAAGCTAGACAAAAAGGAGAAACACCACATGAAACTTAAAAGCTGGATTAATATTAGACAAAAATAAATATGAATGGGAGGCTGCAGGAGGGTGACCATGAGTGATATATTAGCTAGAAGAGGCAAATTGCAGTTGAAGGAAATAAAGTCCAAAGATCTGTACAGTATCATTACTATAATTAATGACAATATATTTTTTGAAAACTGCCGAGATTGGAATTCTAGCATTATCGTTACAAAACTTCTGAGTTAAAACAAATGCTAGTAACTCTCAGATGATTAACCATGCATACACTTTTAAAACATCATGTTATAAAAGATAAACACATTCAATTTTTACTTGTCTGATTTAAAAGAAAAGGCAATATTTTATCAATTTAAATAAACTAAGAATGATTGCTAAGTGAAATAATTTTTGCATATCGTTTAATATGAGCTTACTTCTAGACTGTTAACTAATGACAGATACAGGAAAGGTACATGATCAGAATAACCAGGAACAAAAGACTCCATACTGGTAAGCATTACGGGCATTTTCTGGTTATTTTGAGTCTAAAATTTTGCCCATAACAAAATGAACATCCTAAAAGCAGTGGAATATAAAACAGACTCACAGTCCTAAAGAAGGTTTTCCTTTGGGAGGAAAGCTACACTTAAAAGATGAAACAGATAAGGCCCTCCCTGAAATCAAATGCTTTCATTTCACCTTATGTGGGCTTCATTACAAGAAATGCTTTTTCATATCTATTTTATTCCAAACTCACCTGTGAGAATTAATGTATGAAACAACAATGGCCGCCGAGCATAAATTCTGTAAGTGCTGACTATGTGCTTAATCTAAGAATGCTTAATGAATAATTATTTTATTTTAACTGACTCCTTAGGCATCCTTCTTCCATTACTCGCTCCCATTTCTGATCAAATTGCTGGTCTTATAGAGCTCTTGATTTTTAGTGATCTTTGTATCTTGGTAAATAAGTTTATAATGGTATTTCGCATGGCTAAATGTCCATGTGAGTTAAAGATAAAGACATGGAAATCAGAGAAAAGAGGTACAGCACATTAGAAGGGGAGTTCAAGGAGTACTTCATCAAAGAGAAGTAATTAGATTTCTACCATTAAGAATGGTGGGAGGAGGCTGGACAGATGTGTTAGTGCTTAAGAGCACTGGCTGCTCTTGCAGAGGACATGGATTCAGTTCCCAGCACCCATGTGGTGGTTAACAACCATCCATAACTTCAGTTCTAGGGAATCTGATTCCCTCTTCTGGCCTTCATAGGCATTGCATGACATGGGTGCACTTAAATACGTGCACAAAATAAAAATAAATGAATAAAGAAAAAGAGAAAAGAATATCAGGTTAAAAAAATAGAAGTTTTCTGTATATTGTCAATGAATATGTACAATTAAAATATGTGTGAATACAAAAATATACTTGTCTTAGAAAAGAATTGTGTGGCCAAGCAGAGGAAACAGTTCAGGAAGTAAAGCACTTGCTGTTTAAGTAAGATGATCTGAGTTTGGATCCCCAGAGCCCATGTAAGAAGTAGGAGTAATGTCACGTGCATGGAGCCTCAGGGTTTGGGGCAGAGCACCTCCCTGCCCCTTCAAATGAAAAAGGGAAATTTTAGAGGTTTTCTGTAAAATGATAACTTTGTGATGCCAACAACAGCTTCACCTGTATTTACTATGATTCTTGATTGTGTCAGGCTTACATTAGTTGGGTTTTTGTAAGTAGACTCTATAATGTTTGCTCAAAGACAGGGTATTCATAAATAATGCTGCATTTCTACTCCTCCACAAGGAATCAATGGCTGCTTTTGTGCCAAATGGCCAATGAATAACTGCTGAGACAGGAAGGGCTCCTCACAAGGGCAGACAGGAAAGTCTACTCACAGGGGTAAAGCAGCTATCTACTGACCTCTTGCTCATTCTCTGAAAGTCAATTTCATTTTATTGTAGTGAAAATGAGCTGTTGTCTAAAGAACATCAAATTTTATAAGAATGATTATCTCTTAGATATGAGCTATATTTTCTTCTCGTAGAAAGTGGTGTTGTGTAAAACAAAACAAAAATACCATATTACATGAGTCATCTTTTCAGTCCCAGAATGAAAATTCCAGGTCACATTCAAGAATCAAAATTGAGAATTCATAGAAAAGGAAATATTAACTGCCGGGCAGGGCCGAGTGGAAGATATTACTTAGAAAAGAAATAAATATTATGGATGCAAATCCATAGAATGATATAGGTATATCTGTGGGAAACAATGGTCAGAACTTGGTAGTATTCAGACTAAGAGGATGGATCAATGAAGTAAGCTTGCTTACCAGCAAGCATGACCTAAGTTCAATCCTTGCCTCTCACAAGGAAGGAGAGCCAACTCTCAAGAGTTGCCCTCAGACCTCCACAAACATTCTGTGGCAGGCACATGTCCACACATGTCCACACATACACACACATGCACACACACACACACAGAGAGAGAGAGAGAGAGAGAGAGAGACAAAATTTTACATCCGCGGTATAAAGATCCATAAGAGAATTTATGTTCAAATGAAACATAGTCTGTAAAAAGTTCTCTAACAATTTTTTTGTCTTTTTGAGACAGCGTCTCCCTGTAGCCCCAACTAGCCTGAAACTTGCTATGTAGATCACACTGGCCTTGATCTCACAGAGATCCTCTTACCTCTGCCTCCCAAGTGCTGGGATTAAAGGTGTGTTCCCACACCTGGCTCCTGAAGATTACATTCAAAATAAGATAAATGCCTGTCACAAAACCTCCTTAGCATTGGCTATAAAGAAGTGTTAAACAAAAGTTCTTAAAAATAAAGGAAATGATATGTTGTTTTATTATTTTTATTTATAGATTTTTTGTGTGTCTTTTATACAGAACATCCCAAACAATCTTATTCATCTTTATACCAGCATTCCAAATGGCACCCTCCCATAGTCTTCTTCCCCACCAGACCAGAGCCCATATACTCTGTCATCCCTGTTATTGTCCACTGTGTTATCAGTGCCCTCAGCCATTACTCAGGGCTTGTCCATCCACTGCGTCTAGTCAGCCTATCTAGAGATCCTTGTTTTAGGAAGATCAGCTCTTCCTCATCTAGCAGCAATCAGTTGCCATAAATCCTTTAGATAAAATCGGGGTCTGCTATTCATGTTCCTATTTCTATGCTGGGTTACTGTCTGGGAGTCTCTTCGGCCACCTTGGCCAATAACTCAAAGGGCGGCATCTACTGTCTGACTATGTTTTTAATAGCCATCATTTAAAAAAGTATTTTATTATTTTTTATGTGTATGCGTGTATTGCCTGCATGTACATTAAGTGCACCCGTGTTGTGCAATGCCCAAGGAAGACAGAAGAGGCTGTCCGATCGCTTGGGACTGGAGTTACAGACCGTTGTTAGCTGCCATGTGCATGCTGGGATTGAACCCAGGCCTTCTGCAAGAACAATCAGTGTTCTTAACCGCTGAGCCATCTCTCCAGCCCTAGCCATCATTATTTAATGCTTTATTCATTTGTCATCTCATGAAGAATAGGTATTTCTGATTAAAATTCAACTTTACTTTTCAGAAAAGTAAATTGGCAGGAACAAGAAGCAAATACACAAACAAAAGTTTGTGCCTATGTCTGTCTGGATTATGTGCATCTTCCTAGTTAATTGTGTTTCCCAAATCCTGTGTCTATATGATTCTTTTTGGGTCTTTGCTAAAACAATGCACCTGATTATGTTACTATTTGCTCTGATAGATGTGATGTTACGTTCCAATATTTCACAGCAAGGCATGCAAATATGGCACTTATTTTAATGAAGAAAAATGTTAGTTGTACATAGCGTTTATATCACGGTATACCTAGAGCTTATCTCATATTTATGCAGCAAGGCTTGTTCCAGTGAGGAAATCAATATACTTTTGTGTGATGTTCATATTCTATTATTACAATGATGAGCACAGAGTAAAGGGATTCTGTAATGCAGATGATCAGTCTTTTTTTCTGATTTCTGCATCGTGCACTGGTAATAATTCTTTTTTAAATAAATGCGGTGATTACTGAACGTTAAGCATGTGATTGCCTCGTGCTTACATTTGGGAAAAACAAATGTAGTATTTACACTGTCATGCCCTGCTGATGCTTGATTCCAGAACAAAATTATGCGTGACTCTAAACATATGTCAATGTCTTGGCCTTACTTATCAAGGCTTATGAACCTGCTGCATCTGATATCATCTGGTAAAGTTCATTTGATCCTCCTCTTCCTATGGAAATTCTCTTCCCAAATGCACAAGAAGCTGTATCTACTGATGAGATCACCGTCAATGGCTCTGAAGTAGCTGAAGAAAGTCACGGCTTCAATAAACTTGAAACTCTGATTCGGAAAAATTAAGCGTATTGATGTGAGAGTGAAAAGCCCGTGAAATTGCTTTGTTTCCAAATTCAAAGAACATGCTCTTTGCCAGATTATTTCCTTAAGGTCATAATCAACAAAAAGGCATTGAAAGAACAAATTGAAGTAAGATTTGCATACCAGGGAAAGAAAATTATGATTGATTAAAGAAATTAATTGTTCTGTTTATTTGGAAGCAAGGTCACACTATATAAACCAGGCTGTCCACAAATTCAGGATTTTCCTGAATCTGCCTCTTGAGTGGTGGGATTTCAGAATCATACCATTATACTTGCTTACAAGTATTTTTAAGCAAATCTATAATTTAACTTTAATATGGTCATGCTATGAAATTCTCTCTTTCCCAATGTAATTTAATTAAAATGAAATATATTAATGCACCTCTCCTTTGTACTACAGTGGTATTTTACACCTTGGTTTTGAGTGGCCTCAATGGTCATAAGCAATATCAATGTAGATCTCATGAAACGGAAAATTGATTTTTATTTTCCTTATATTACCAACCACAGTTAACACAGTATCAATATTTATCACATATTCACATATAAATTTTCAGTTATTAAAAATTTGAACATAAACATGTCTATATTTTAACTAATGCTAAACACATATATCAGGTGAAATGTGGATGTATTCCTTTAAACAAACTGGAAAAAAAAAAGAACTTTAAAAAAATGTACCAGGTGGGGCTGGAGAGATGGCTCAGTGGTTAAGGGCACTGGCTGCTGTTGAAATAGACCTGGGTTCTGCTTTCTCATGGGTACTAACAACCATCCTACTTCCAGTTCCAAGGGATCTGTTTCCCACTTCTGGATTCCAGGGGCATTGCACACCTGTGGCACACTGACATATGTGCAGACAAAACACTTATACACACAAAATAAAAGTAAATAAGTAGCACCAGGAAACATTATATTCTATAAAAGATACGCACATTTAAAGATATTATTTAGGTATATGGAGTAGAAAGAAAATAAGAAACAGAAAAACAAGAGTGAAATTTATTGCAGGAAAATAAGTGACTCCTACACCCACTGACATGGGAGAAATTAACTCTGCTTTAAGCTCCTGGCTCAAAACCACTTAACCAAGGAAAACTGAGAGTTGAGGTGAGAAAAGAGAGGAAACTAATATGTAAAGATCATGTAGTAAAAAGGGAAACATGGTAAAGGTAAAGCATGAGTAACAGTTAAAATGATTACATGGGTATATTATATTATATATTATTATGTATATATCACATTATATTATATTTATTATACTATATTATAATTATATTATGTCAATTATATTATATTATATTATA
>NW_008353342.1:1158801-1174817 GCF_000622305.1 Nannospalax galili
AGTGATCTATTTTACAATTCCATTTAAAAAATGTTTAGAAATAAATGAATCAAAAATGATATAAGTACTTTCAGTCTCTTTTAGCATTTATTGATACATGTTCAAGCATTTCACTGCAAGCAGAAATGAAATATTTTTCCATATTCTGAATCAGTTTCAGATTTTGGTTAGTATCCACCATTACTACTAACATCTATGAAATAAAAATATACAGACATAATACAACAATGGTTTCTCTGGTTAGAAATTAAGTACACTTGTAAAAGGAAGTATCCCTGATCCTTGCTCACCATTTCTTCCAAAGAACAGTATGAAGATGACTCAGGGTTAGCCACTGTGATATCCAGTAAGTAGTCAGCAAGTGATTTCAAATGACGTTCCCAACTCCCACAGAAGACAAAAATACTGCCATAACAATTGCTATTCATATGAAATCTTTCATGGAACTGGAAGGCACAATAGGAAAAATATACAGATACTAAACCAACACAATCCCAAACAGGAAGAAATGTATCATATGTCAGCCTGTCCTTGATATAAACTGGGTTATACACTCATGTTAACTATGTATGGTTTTTATCTTATGTATTTGTTTCAGAAAGTTTATTTTGTTCTATATTAAAGGTAGGCTAAAAAATGTAGGAAGCTACATTAATCAAATATAAAAATATAATGTAATTCCTTTTCTGTGAGTTTCTCAGATAAAGAAGACTGTCATCACCCTTGTAAAATAGCTTTTCTAACTTGAGCAACTCATTTTCATCTGACTCTAGATTATATAATTATATTAATTCCTAACTAGATACAGAAACCTCCAAAGCAGAAAGTGAAGAAGCTGGAAGTGATACTGAGAAACCACATTGTCAATAAACTAGACTTCAAATGTCATATAGTTCTTTGGAAAAGAATCCATGCATTCATGTATTGTGCATTCATATATATATGTATATACATACATATATACATATATATACACATATGTGTGTATATACATATATATATATATGCAAGCCTTCAGTAGGTTTGTTCCATATGAAAGATTGCTTTATTTGATGCAAAATAATGAATCATTTCCTGTGAAGTTTCACTGTCCTTTCCTTACTGTGGCAGGCAGCCTTCAAGTATTACTACTGGAAATCATTAGTCATTATTGAATAATTATTCTCTGCTGATCTTGGAAGATCACAGCAATTTGCTCATATAATAAATAGTCAGGTACAAATCAATACATGACTCTAGAAAGATAGTCCCTATGAAATCTGATTCTAGGCTCATAATTCAACCATTGTTTTCTCCTCACATACTATTGATTTATTGCTTTTACGTTCTCCTTGGGGCTTCCCTTCCATGACAGACTTATGTTGGCCTGTTTAAGGTGTTCCTGAAATGTATGACATGCTTAGAACAGGTTATAGATGCTTTAAATCAGACTGTCTTAACAATATTATGATTATTTCAAAAGTTTTAATTCACTTCCTGCACTCTAGATCCTAGATCCATGATGTCAAACCTCTTGGCATTTAAAGTGAGTGGGAGCTAGGGAAGTGTAAGCAAGTGTGATGTTTCCTTTAAAATTCTGATGCTGCCTCCAAGCCTCTCACTCCTCCTGTCTAGTGGTCAGCTACACTCTGTATGATGGCTTCCCTGACAGCCTCTGCTGATTGCAAGTAAACTGAGGAGAAGACTTTCGGCAACTCTCAGTGACCATGAACTCAGACAAGAACAGAATATGTCTCTGGAATTTGAATATGCTTGTTTTACACAATGACCTCATCTAGTCTTATCAAAATAAGAAGTTTCACTAGATTTAGACATTAAGTGTATCTTGAGGTGCCGCCCAACCATCACTAAAGTGACATATGTGGTTCACAGAAAAATTAAAGCATATTTTAAGACAGTATAGTCAACATATTTTCAGAGAGCATGGAAATTTTTCCATTATCATTGTAATAATGATAATGTTACACATGATGTAATGACAGTTATAAATGACAATTTAATGTGTATTTATATTTAAGCATATATGTAGCAAAACAAAATTTATTGTAGTCAAAACATGACAGCTGTTATGTGAAAGAGAACTAAGGGAAAGCAAGGTTTTAGTTGATTTCCTGAAATGTTCCAGCTTTCCCAATTTGATTTAATTCTCCAAATTTGGTGCCTTTCATCGTAATGGAGATCAGCACAGAAAGGGGAAGTTCTCTGTGTGCATTATCGTGTACAGATCTCTGGTTTTATAACTGTATGTGATGGCACAGTACACATGATAGGTAAATGACTGGATATGAACAAAGGAAAACTGTCACATTTACTGAGGACTTAGTATGTGAGATGCATAAAATAACGCAAAAAAACCCCACTGGATCCTATGAAGGCCAAGTCAACATGATGAACATCATTTGTAAAATATTGTGGTTATAAATATCAACATGTAATGTCCAAAAAAATATTTAATAAAACTAAATGTGATGATTGTTTCATCACCACAGTTCTGTAGCTTATAAATCATTTTCTCTCTTAAGTTAAAATGGCCAAATTGCTGAGTGAACACAAAATAGGCTAACAGGCTGAACAAGTGTGAAACAGGCCATACATGTTTATAATGGACTTGAACATGCACTAAGACCTTAAGCCTGAGGTCTCATCTGCTTAAAAAGTTGAGAATGAATTTCATGTTTTCACTTTTTGAAATTTTAACTGCAAGAATCTTAGTGACTACTGTTAAGCTGTAATCTAAAATTCTAAATTGATATCATTGTCTACTGATAATTCCCTGGCAAAGAATTCTGGTATGGCAGAATTAACATATACTTCAAATATACTGAATCCATTACAACTTGTGTTGCATTCCTTTCTAAACCACACACACTGTCTTCTGTCCTGCATGCTTAGACATGTGTGTGCATGTACGTGTGCACATACACTACAAAATGCAGAAGTACTTTTTGTACATTTAATGGAATGAGGGGATCAGAATATAACTCACTGTACAAACATGAGGGCTTGGGTTTTGGTACCAACACCCAGATTAAAAACACAGCAGGGGGCCTGTGGAGACCTAAGAAGGCAGAGCACCAGAGCTCTCTGACAGCCAGTCTAGCAGTAGTGGCAAGATTCAGATTCGAAAAGAGTCTGTGTTTCAAATGTAGACAAGAACTGAGGAAGACATCTGACGTCCACCTCTGACTTCTATATGTAGCTGAAGAGCTGAGTGAACGCACATCCACATGTACATACATGCACATACAACACATACACACAAATAAAAGAAAAAAAATGACAGTACTTCGTAGAACAAACCAGACCAATAGAAATTATTAGATAATATTTTAGGGAGAAGTTACAACCAGCAAAATTTTTAGAAATGTTATATACTGCTCTAGTTTCTCCACTGCTGTGACAAAACATTCTAACCAATACCAACTTTGTGGGGGGAGGGATTATTTGGCTTGCATCACTCTGGTCCAGTTCATCACTAAGGGCAGGAACGTGGAGGTAGGATCTGAAGCACAGGCCATGGAGGAACACTGTTTACCGACTTATACCCCTGCCCCTTGCCCAACCTGCTTTCCTATACAACACAGGCCCACCTGCCCAGGGATGGCACCACCCACAGTGAGCTGGGCCCTCCCACATCACCCAACAGTCAAGAAGATGCCCCACAGACATGGCCACAGGCCAGTCCAATGGAGGCAATTCCCCAATTGAGGCTCCCTCTACCCAGGTGTTTCAAGTTGAAAACTAAAGCTATCTAGCATATATATTATACAGAGGAAGGACCCAATCTATTGTATCATACACTGAACTCCTCCATTACCTCTTTCTTTTGGATTAACTTAAAAAATATGGAGTGAAGTAGTCATTGTCCAGGTTGTCTGAAGAAATCCGAGTTTTCATTAGTATCACCGCACAGGGTCATCTCAGGGCGAACAGTTTTTTAAAAATTGCTTCTGCGTATCAGTGCATGTGCCCAGATAGAACTGGAGCCAGTAAACCATGAATCTAAGATAAATGTATACTTCAGTATTTGGATGGGAATGAGTATTTACCAGTTTCATTTAATAAAGTCATTATTTCTGGTATTTTCCAGAGTATAATGTCTTCTCTCCTGCTCCCTGTGAGATACTATTTCTTACTTAGAATTTGTAAAAGTTCTGAGTGACTGCAAAGATATGCACACATCCTGACTGGTTGTCTCAAAGATACAATTTCCACTCTTGCTTTATCAAATCCTCCTCCTTGCCTCTTCTTGAATCCAGCAGAGTAGGTTTAAGAAGGTAAGCAAAATATCCTCAGATATAATAATTTATGCTTCTTATGGGACTCTAATGCAAAGCTAGATAGCAATCTCTAAGAAGAATATTTCAAATAACATGCCCTTTGCCTTCATCAATTACTATAGAAAAATATGCTGCAAAGGAAAAAAATCTGGGAAAAAGCTGTTAGATGTGATAAGACAAAACAGCTCCTATGAGTGCAATGTTCAGAACGTCCTTCATAGAGCAACACTGACTTCTTGTACTGTCAATATGGATACAACATGAATCATAACATTCCATCTAGGTTTCTGTTTGCTTCTCTCTGGATCATACTGCTTAAAAACAGGTCTTGACATAAAGTATGAACAGAAGTAGTAGCTTTGAGTTTTCAACAGCTTTTTTAAAGATTGATTGATCATGATTACCTCAATGTTTGTACACCATGTGCATGTAGAGGCCACAAGAGGGCATAAGATAGCACGGAAATGTAGTCAAAGGCAGTTGTGAACTCCTTAGCATGGGTGCTGAGAACCAAGCCCAGGTTCTCTGAAAGAGACACAAGTTTTCCTAACCACTGAGCGAACTTTCCAAGTTCTCAAATGATTTTTTCATTTCACACAAAATTTATTATTTTGATAAATGCAGATGACTCGAGAAATGTACCTTTGGAAATCTATTCTGAGTTACTCCATAACTCACCAATTATAGTAAAGGGAAATACCTTTTGAAGCCATGAACAATTAGAGGCTCCAAAGTGTGCTATAGCATGTTCATAGCCATTTCTTTTTCCTCCCCTGTGCCTTACATGGATGCAGGTTGCATCATGTATACCCTCTCCTGTGTTGAGATTGTCAAATTGCTTCACGTCCCTGAATTTTGCTTCAAACCAGAGCTAAGAGAACTTTTCACATGGTTAGTATGAAGTTCACATGTCTCTTACAACATAGATGAATCTGTCTGCCTTTCTGTATGACGTAACGAGTTTCCTAGGCAGCACAGATTGGCCTTAACCTTACTATGTAGTTCTGGCTCTCATGCAATTCAGGATCTTCTTGCCTGAGCCTCCAAGCTGCTCATTTTCTTTCTAAATGCAACTTTCCCTGAAACATATGGCATAAAGCAGTAGAATAAAAGGCTTACAAACATTGTGTCTTCTTCATATTTACTAACTAATGTCACAGTCATAAGAAGTTATTTTTCTCCTTTGAATCGTAAGAGTTTGGGGCTAGGTAAGTCCTTGAAAAAAATGTATAGGAGAATAAATTAGGCAGATAAGAATTGGAGCCTACTCCAATTTGCTGTTGAATTTGATTGATAGTTGACACGTAATAAATGCAAGCACATTTCTTCATAGATAAGAACCTTGTCTTGAAGCATACCTGGAAGCACATCTAGACTCATGTACTTTCTGTAGTATGAAAAGTCAAGGTAAGAAACTAGACAACAGAACACAGGAAAAGAGGAAACTACATGAGCGCTTTGATCAGTACTTGTGGCAGACCTGCAGTAAAGACAAACTAGCTCCTGGAGTCATGTAGTCAAAAGTAAGCCTGATCGGCTCTGACATATTCTGATTGTAATCTGCTGAACAAAGGGCATCCTCTCTATTTATTGACAGCACACCAAGCATGATATGGGAAAGGAAAGAGAAACTTTGTCTTAAAGAATCTTTTACCAGAGTTTTACAAGGGAAGAAGTGTATGTGGGGCTGATGATATGGGTTAAAGCTACAAAACCCAATTGGTTAATTAGCAGTATCCAGCGATGATAAAACTTGCATGACAAGCACTTCCTATTAGGATACTTCCATCATGTTCTTAGGCAAAGTAAAGAAACCCCAAAGTACTCTCATTTAAAGAAATTTATTGAACAATGTAAACTGTATCCTTGTAGACAAGGATAACTACCTAAATACAAGTGCGGATGATCTGTAATTTATAATGCAAACATTATAAACAGTTTTAAACAGTCACAAACTTCGAGGACAAAGAGCTTCAGTCCAGTGCCTGACATTCAGTGAGAGCTTATCTTGCTTAGTTTTCAAACTTGAGTTTGCATTGAAATCAACTATATTGATTTAAAATGCAGATTTCTGGGTTACCTCAGAGTTTCTGAGTCAAGGAGTAGGCAATTGGAGTTTACACGTTTAAACAAGTTCCCAAATGTCAAAGGCCTTGTAGACCAGAGACCTCACCTTGAGAATAGCAGGTAAGCAGCCCTAAGTATCAAGTACTTTTCTGTTGGGCCCTTTACCTTAAAAACAAGTCACTTCAGTAGTATTGGAAACTGATAGGCAGTTAAAGGTAGATTTATGATTATTAATTTTCTTACTACATGTATATATGAAGAATGTTAAACATTTGAATCAAAATAACTTGAATCAAGCATTAATTCTCACAGTGTTTCTACAGTATTGAAACTATGTTTACAAAGGGGAATGCTATCCACAGGCAGCTATCCTCCCTGTCCTTCGAATGTAACAGGACATAGAAAAAAGAAGTGTTCAGAGGAAGACTAAGCAGAAGAAAAGTCCTGCTAGCATGTAAAATTTTAGCATGCTGTCAACTTCTCACACAGTGCTGAGAATACCCTGTACGGTTTCTGAAGGGTTCTCTTGGCTCCCATTTTAAATATGTGTGTGCTTTGACTGGATCCTGTCCTCTACCTTCCTGGAAGAATTATTTCCATCTGTCTCTAAATGAAACAAATCACCAGCACACATAGCAGTAGGAAGGATGTCCGGTGCGGGCTCGGTGTTAATGCTTAATTCTCCCTGTCAGACTGTGGCAGTGTGAATACTCATTCTTTACTTTGTTGAGTTAATAGATGGGGAGGTGGGGGAACTTCATTCTCTGAAATTGACAACTAAAATCCAATATGTAAGACTGCTATTCTGAACTAGCCTCGGAGCTCCAACTATGGAGAACTTTACACTTTGAAGTTCTACCTGCGCTCCCAATGGGTAGTCCAGTCTCTCTTATTTCTCACATTCCTATTTTCTTTCAATTATCAGCTTCCCTGAGAATCCACACAGGGACAAATCACCAAAGGAGAAAGAAAAGTTGTCTTTGTATTGAAATTTGTTACAGGACTCGTCTCTGAATTCATTTTGAAAGTTCATTGTTTCTTTCAGTAAAAAAAAGCCATGTAAACCCTTCCTATTACCTTGACTGTGAAAGAAGCCGTTATTAACCTTTTCTTCTGATGGTTGCTTTTATGATAGCTTTTCTTTATATTAAGTCATACACTTGAGTAAAACAACAGAAAGCTTGCTCATTAAATTTTCAAATGGCACAGAGTTGGTGGGGTCAACTCATGAGCCAAGGCTCAAATTTATTTTTCTGGGATGAAACAAAGCAACAGAACTGAACAGCATTTAGAATAAAATGTAAAATGAGGTAAATGTAAGCCACATGCATTGTGACAAGATTGCCCACAGCCTGCACATACTCACTCTCCTTCATCCCAATACATACAGGCAATACATACAGATGCAGCTAGAGAAACATTTCACAGTCCCCTTATGGAGACAGCAACCGAGGAGAAATCCATTTAAATCACTGGCTAAAACTTCTAGGAAAGCCCGTTTTTGCCTTCATTGCCTCTTATGGCTGTCCTTTTCTCTGTATAGTACAAAGCTGGATAGAGCCTGAATTCTGAGAGCATAGAAGACTCATGACAGACTAAATCACATAAACCATAACTAACCCTAGCCCTAACCATAGTCATAAACCTAATCCAGACTAACCCTAATCTAAATTAATCCTAACCTTAACCCAAACTAACCATAACTCTAACCTACACCCAGACTAAACCTAACCCTAACCCAGAATAACCCTACCTAACCCTAACTCTGCCTAAATTCATCATTATAATAGTTGGGAGAAAAAAAATTTGATTGTGTTTTAGCCCAGTTATTTTCATATCTTATCAACAGAGATTGAATATAATTTCAAACTGACATATGCCAACCAGCATGTTCTCTCTGAAAATAAATCTCATTATAATTATAATAGCATGATCAATTTACTATTTTATAGTAAATATATAGAAAATAAAGCTGTAAGAGAGGATATAGATTGTAGCCACAAAAATTAATCAAATAATGATACCTTTAAACTATTTTTAAAATATTTGTATCATTTTTATGTATTTCATATAATAGATCTTAATCAAATTTAGACACCCTCCCCCTCTGTGACCCCCCCAACACCCTCCAGCACTGGATTTCAAGCATTCTGTCATATATGCTAAGTCCTTTCTGGCCAAGTTCATCCACTGGAGTCTAGTCAGCCTTTCTACAGTATGTTTCTCTCTCAAAGAAGATCTCTCCCTCCCTCAGCAGTAATCAGTTGCCAATAACTTCTAGGCTAGGGTTGGGGCCTGCTGCCCATTTCCCTCATTCTCTGCTTGGGAGAGAAGGAAGGATTAATATAGGAGTCCTAGGTGTCCTATCCAGTATGGCATAATCCACTTTGCAACTGTTCCCTGCCCCTGGTTGACACAACCTGGACCACTGGTCCTTTCCCTCTCCCCAATGGGAGAAAAATATGAAAACAAGTTGGTGTGAGAGGCTGATCTGCCTCTGGATCCTCATCCACAGCAGGTGTCCTGCGGGGCTTAGTCTCTGCTGGCTTCTTCTGTTGAGGTCCATTTCTTTCCTCTCTTTCCTCCCTTCATATTTTCTAACAATTGCATAAAAGACAACTTTTGGGAAATCTATATAGCTTCAGATACAGTTTTAGGGAATATAATGACCAATCACAGCAAATCTATTAAAAACAAAACACCAAAACAAACAAAAATCTTTGAAAAACGTCTATGCCAAATATGGGGGATAATCTTGAGAGGGGATTAAAATCTTTTAGCTTAAGAAATAGCATTTGTAGTACAACCGTTGTGATATTTAAAAGGTTGATATTTAAAACTGTTGTGATATATCAAAAGAAGTTTGCTATTTAATAGTGACTTATGTACCAGAGCTAAGACTCATTTCCATGCAGCAATATCATTACTGTAGTAAAGCATTCCATTTATGATGGACCAGTCTATTCTATCTAGGGTTTTCTTGAAAATGGACGCTGTTGCCTCATTACCACTTGCTGAGATGTCTGAAGAGGTCTTCTTAGACTCATATCTATTCAGTCCCTCTAGGAGGGTCATGAAATACCTAGTGTATAAATACTTTCCAATCATTAAATGAACATGTATAAAAAGAAAATAAAAAATGGATAAATTCTATGACAACTTTATTACAAACAAAGCAAACAGGAAATAAATGCATGTACCTATGTATGAGGACATATGTATACAGTTCCAAGGAATTCCTTTTTAAGATATCACTTTGAAGGTTAGTCAAAAATGGATGTAAAATAGGAACATTATACCAACATGCCTAAAAACCTACAAACGCTCCAACCTTAGCTTTGCCCTGGCCCCACCTGTCTTCTCTGTTCCCCAGTTCCCTGTTCAGATAAATCAAAACAAATTAAAAAACAGGACCTAAACAACAGCACAAAAAACCACCAATTTTTAATAAGTCACATAACTTAGTTTTACAAATTCAAAGAGTCTGCTTTGAAACCAAGAAGAAATAAGCCTGAAGTCTCTGTGTAGAAGAGCCCAGTGGGCACCCCACATTCTTTACTCAACTTTAGTGACTCCAGATCCAATCTGTACTTAACAAATGCTTTAACAGAGGCATCTGGCCACTGCTTACCTTATGCTTCCTCAGGCAACTAGAGGATATTTGTCTTCCTACAGCTCAAAATATCTGAGGCACCATGCATGGCCAGGCATGCAACTGCACTGGTTGAACTATTTCCCGTTACCAATGAGGTGAAGGTGATGTGCCTAATGAGTTTACTCCCATTTAACCTATCATACAGTCATGCTGTGTGAGGTTCAGCTGTGAATCTGGATGATGATGATGATGACCATTATGGGACACATTTCTTACCATTTCCTATGTTTTCTGGATCAGTAGTTAGTAAGCCCACATGCCAGTCCCAGGAACCATATCACAGCCTCTCTTTCTACTGACACCTTTTCCAAGAAGCTCAATATATAACATGCCATGCAATTTGCTGTTCCGTTTCAGTGAATGAGTAATGCTGCTTTATGATAAAGTCCCAGGTCAGCAGCACACAAAGTCCTGCAGTTAGTCGGCATGTGAATCATTTGTGTAAAACAGCCACAATCAGAAATCACTTCCTGGCAATGTATACAAGGCTGATGGGGCACAGGAGTTCTTTTATTTAGTAGTAGACTGCAAATGACTATCAGAAAATATAATGACAACATTTGGGTGGATTTTTGTGTAGCACAGTTATATATTTTCTTTATAGAGGAGGTATAATATTATTACAAATGATTCTAAAAACTAATATGCAAAGAAAAACAAAACCCCCATAGCTGTATCACACAAATATAACCATTGCTCACACTGCAATGTTAGATCCCTTTAGTCTTCTCTTTTTAAGCATATGTTTTTTAAAGATGTAATTACACTACACTACAACTTTTTTAAAGTTTTCCACATTTTGCTTAAATTGGAAAATATTTCATACTTTATATGTGATTAATAAAATATTATATCAAAATATAGTGATGTAATTTGTTAACCAGATCTCAAATTTCAACTTTTAATTTCCTGTTTTCATATATTCAAAATTATTGTAGTTAACAATCTTCTGTAAATGTATCTTTCTTATTTTAAATGATACTTTTAAAATGGATTTTTGGAAATTATATAATTCAGAACAAGGCATTTTAAGGCAGTTCTGTACAGGCTGAGTTGCATAAAATTACCTTTGAAGGTCAGAATGTCTTGTCTTAAAAGTACCTGATAAATCTTGAAACCAATGAAAATTTGATTTCGTGATATAATTACACATTTATCCAGGCTGGTATAACATATTTAACAGGCATCTATGCTCAGAAGGTCAGAATTGCTATTTATAATCCTCAATGTCCCCTTTTAGTCAGGGAAATATTTTTATTCTTCTCTTTGTTCATCTCCAAAATTGCCCATGTCTTTTGTCATAGTCCCAGAGGACCTAATTTTTATTAGGAAAAAAAAACAAATGATGGGTTAACATAATATGTGACTGAAAAACACCATCAACTTTCAAATTTGAGCTTCCTTTTCTTTTTCTTCTTTTTTTTTTTTTTTTTTTTTTTTTTTTTTTTTTTTTTTAAAAAAAAAAAAAAAAAAAAAAAGAGGACGATAAATCTTTCACTGTGATATATCAAGAACTCACAGAGATCTGCCTGTCTCTGCCGCCCAAGTGCTGGGATTAAAGGCGTGCGCCACCACACCCAGCGAACTTCTTCTTTTTATAAAAATGTACACATCTGCAAAGTAGCCTCTAAGGTATTCCTACCGAAGAATGGTTTATCATAGCAAAGAACCGGGGAAGTTATTTAGCAAATAAATATTCAATCTTAATGAAAGAGTAAAATGCCTGAATCACTACTCTTCTGTATATCACACACACACACACACACACACACACACACACACACACACACACACACACCAGGCCACAAACAGCATGTACTATATAACTACTTGTAGTGTTTCTATACAGATATTTGCCTAAGGTCAGAAAATCTTTAGTTGAAATCCTTATTCAAGCACTTAGAATTTGACAGAAGTCAATCCTGTTATGTTAACATTTGAATCTGCAAAGTAAACAACTTACTACATAGGACAGCACTGAAGATTACAAGTGAACAGTATATGAAAAATTTAAGACAGTATAAAAGTATACGTGCACTTTATTACTTATTAAGTAGTCACTGAAAACTGTTAAGGTAGAAAACGGAATCCTACTATGATATCAAATTCCGTCTTAGGGCATTTATGGGAAGAGAAAACAATCTACTTTGGGTAGTTTTAGACACAAACATTTTTGATCCTTGGAAAATCATACAGACTGCCCACCGTCCAGTTGCACCTCACCTATGAAGATCATTTTTGAGTACTTCTGCCCATCCTCTCACATCATATAGTCTACAGTCTGTGTGTTAGATCCCACCATCATTTCACAGGCTAAAAGTCTGGAGGGCCAGTTAAGGCCATAGAATCCCTTAGCCTCTTAAATTTCTTTGTTTTCTAAAAGATTTTTAAAAACTCTCTCTCTCTCTCTCTCTCTCTCTCTCTCTCTCTCTCTCTCTCTCTCTCTCAAAATAAACATGAGTGCAGGTGACCATGGAGTTCAGGAGTCAGAAGACAGTATCAGATGTTTGTGACCAGCCTGACATGGGACTGGGATGCAAACCCCTCCATCCTCTGGAAGAGCATTAAGTGCTTTTAACAGCTGAACCATCCCTCAAGCCTTTCTCATTCCTCTTGTTTAAAGGAAGACAGGTACTAATTTTCTGTTGTGAAGAACTGTGGAACAATTTTGTAACTATTTTTAGAACACAAAGAGATTCTGTCCAAGCAAAAACCTGAACAAAGAGATATCAATGGGGACAAGGAAACCGACCCTTAGATGTCAAAGTCATCTACATCTTACACGGTGTGATGTGCCATCCATATGGCCCTCCACAGCCTCCCACCCACCCTTCCCTTCCTGCTCAGAATCTGGATTATGGGTTTGCGTCTGTCAGGACTGTTTCAAGGAGCTTCCTTACCTCTGGCTTTACATTAGTTTCATCCCAGGAGATACAAGCAGGAGATGTGAGAAGAGAAAAAACAAACAGCAGTATTTAGCTTGGCTTTCTCCCTGAGGTGCTGAAACTTGCTTGTAATGAAGTTCAACTAGTCTCAACTCCTGCATGGTGGCTTTCTCCACACAAGCCAGTCTCCAGCACGCTCTCCTCTCTTTCCTAGGTCCTAGGAAGATCCCTGTGTATACAGGCCCTGCACTATTGCACTGTATCTTCTCATTGCTGTGTGTCCTTCCCACGCTTGTGCACATATTTCCTTAATAGCCGTCTCTCAATTTCCAAGTGTGCAAAGTTCATCTGTTTGCAGCTTTGGCATCTAATAGTAAACCAGTCCCACATTTCAGTGGCCTAATACGTACAACCCCATGGTCTTTTGTAAACTCTATCACTTGTAACAGGAATAATGTAACAGATGACACAACACAGTTTCTATGGTTGTTAGTAAATTTGGAGGGATCTAGATTATATGAAAAAGTTTGGATATATTTTATGAATGAGACAAAATGATGCCTATGTATTTAGATGGCAAGATACCGTAAGTTCTTCAAGAAAGTAAAAATTATGTTCTGACTCAGTAGATGCGTACTGTTACAAAAAAAGTGTTAGCTAATCAAGAGGAACAAAGGTGCTGAATGGCCTTACTGTAAATCACAACTAAATTAAAATGATTTCTCTGTTACTTATTTATAAGGTAATTTAGAGGATAAAATACTAAGTGGGAACAAAAATGAATAAATATGCAAACGGATGGAAGAAAGAGCGTTTACTGGAGTGTGTCCATAAAATCCGCAAAAACCTTTATACATTTTTTCCAGTTGTGTCATTAGCTTATGGCACTGGGAAAGCCAAAACTCTCAGTGTTTGCAGGTTCTATTGCTAAATAATGGCTGTCAAAGACAGGCAGTTGTATATGTATCATAACGTGTGACTCCTACATTATATAGCAAAAAGGACTTTGCAGATGTGATTGAGTTCAGGATCTTAAAATGGAGAGACTATTTTGTCCTATCCAAGTGGATTATAGTGTAATTACAAATGTCTTTATGAAAGGAAGACAAAGGAAGATTTCATTTGCCAAAACAGGCAGTACAAATAATGTAGCACAATGCTAGGCTGCTGGGTTGGCTTCGAAGACGGCAGAACGAGCCAAGAGCCAAGGGCCAGGAATGCAGTATAAGGAACTGAGAGAACAAGCTGATTCTCCCTTAAAGGCACTTGAGAAGTCTTTGCCTGTTGACACTTTGATTTCAGCTCAAGAAACTTCATTTAGCTTTCAGGCTTTCAGAAGTATAAGACAATAATTATACATTTTAAGCCCCGCAGACTGTGATGGTTTGCTGTAGCAACAACAGAAACGAATACACAAAAATATACCATGCAGCCTCTTTAGATTCCATAAGTTAAATGTGTCAGTGACCCACACTCACATTCTCGAAGAAAATCGTCAAGAGATGGGGACCTGGAATCCTTATTCATTAAAGAACAACTTCTTGCTGATGGAGTAACTGGGCATTTTTGACTGTGTTGACATCACACCCAGCCCTTCACTCACTAGGATAGATGTGCAGATGACGGCAGCAACATTACTCTCACCAGCTTTGCTCAGTTCCTAGTAAAGCTCCCTGGAGACCTGGCTCTAAAGGGTGCTCAGTCAGCTCCTTCACAGAAAGCTCACTAGTAGCTTTTAAAGCCAGGTTTGTGACGGCTGGTTTCCTTTCAGAGCAGCATTGCTTTCCTGGTTACTAATCTAATTTCTTTCACGGAACACATTTATGTTCAGAGACTATTTAAAAAAAGAGGCAAAAACTATACCCAAACCATCTTTAGTCCCTATGGTCTACTAAAAGCCGATTAGCCAAAAATACTTTGCCTAGCATCTAAAATAGAGATACATCTGTCGGGGACTTGGTTTGGCATGTTACAAGAGTGAATCCTGGATCAAAATGAGAAATCAATCACTTGGCATACATCAGGACAGCAGCAAGCCACTCCAGGGCCAGCTGAATGCAGACTGCATAAGAAAGCAGCCTCCGTCTCAGGCACTATCAACTAACGCTCACTAAAGAGAGAAGGACCAGTGGGGAACTTTCTGTCAAGTTAAAAACTTCTGCAGAGAGTCAAGAAAGTCTCAGAGCTACTCTCTGAAATGGGCCAAGAATTAGTGCATAAGTGACCAGCTAATATTTTAAAATAGAGAGGAATAAATAAAACTTTTGTCAGGCAAGGTGAAATAATTGTTCTAGACAGTCAATAAAAGAGCGAGGAATATGAGGCATTGTGGCTCACGCTTGTAATCCAGCACCCAAAAGGCTGAGGCGGTAGGACTGCCAAGAGTTAGAGAACAGCTTGGGCTACACAGTGAGTTCTAAGCAAGACTGAGGGATAAAATGAGACACTGTCTAAAAAAGGAAAACAGACAGGCGGGAAGTGTGAGAGAGACGCGTAGACGGTCACAGATGCAATGATCATGCTTGGCCTAGAAACTTTGTTTCACAGGAAGCATACTATATCCAGATTGGTTATTTTCAATGTAAAATGAATCATATCAGGTCGAAAGTTAAAGCCCTCCAAAGAAGCCACCCTGCCCCTGGAAATAATTTAAGCACCACAGCTAATCTTTTTAGGATCTGACACTGACGACCAGGGGACCACTCTTGCCCCTTCTGTCTGTCACCTTATTTGTCATCAACTTGCCTCACCTGCAGCCTTTTCCTAAGCTATCTGGTCTTCCCAGATGAGTGTTCTGTCTGTCAGAAAATGAAAAGTAAATCATTTGCTTTTCAGTATGACTGACAATCCTATCAGTTAAGAGTATCTACGGAATATCCTATGCTTGGAAGAGAATTGTCTATTCACACAAAGAACGCTGTGCTTGCTTTTATCAAAATCATGTTTAAAATTGTTACAGCTAAAAATAAAATAAAATTGCTATGCCTCAACTATATAAAAATGTTTTAAGTATGAAGTATTGGAACAGAGCTATATAATAAGGAGTTAAATTTTTAAGGGCTATCATGGTTGTACATACATAGTTAGGTTGTTAAATATGTTAATGATTTAACACAGTTGTGTAATATA
>NW_008353342.1:1174885-1184079 GCF_000622305.1 Nannospalax galili
ACAGTTGTGTAATATAATAACATTTTTGTGTCATTCTAGAAATTTGATTTTACATTTTTTTATCTATTACAAATAACCATCTTTTCCTTCTTTGGATATCATTTTTCTGGAAAAGCCTACTTTATCCGTCTACCCTCAGCTTAATTATGTCCTGTATATGTCAAAGTTGCCAAAAATAATAGATTTTAAACGTTCTATCCATAAGAAAAAGACTTTGAGGTTATGTTTTTAATTAGTTTTGACTTAACCATTTCACAGTATAAACATATTAAAACATTACACTATAACTAGAAATAGATACACAATGTCAATTAAAATAATAAAATATTAACCAAAAAAGTTTTTCCATTGATCGTGGCTCTAAAAGATAATCTCTAAGTGCTTGGAATGTTGTTTCTGGTAAAAATGTTTTTATGTGTTTGAGGGCTTTGGACCAGGAAGTAGTTTAACGAAGTGATTTATAATGGGAAGTCTGGGCCACCCAATATCAGCTTGACCTTGAGAAGAGCCAGATACTAATGGTCAGCCATGTAGGGAGTCAACCATGTCTGTGTGACCAGGTTCCAGTGAAAAAACAAAAACTGACCACTAGAGGGTGAGTGAGCATCTTTAGCTGTGTGCATACTGTGATACATAATTGGTAAAGAAAAACTAGTAATGACCACAGGTTCTCTGGGAGAGGCCAGAATAAGCTTCACTCTTAGAACTCTTATGGACTCTGTTTTTTATGTTTCTTCCCTTGGATGATTTTAAACTTACTTTTGGAGACAGGGCCTCGCTCTAGCCCTAGCTGGTGGTGAACTGACTATATAGACAAACCTGGCTTCAGTCTCACAAAGATCCTGCCTCTTCCTCCCCAGTGCTGGGATTAAAGGTGTGTACCACAATTTTGCTGTAACAGATTGTTAACCTGTATTGAAGCTTTCTTAGATTGCTGCAGATTCTTCTAGCCATGGTGGCACTGGGTACTTCTGAACTTACTCAGATAACTGTTTTCAAGTAAGCTATAGAATTCACCCACAGAAGCTTTGGTGGTTTATACCTTTAAGCATAGCTAAAACCCCAAAAAACAGTTATCATTTATAAGCTGTGTACTTATGTCAGATAGAGACCTCGAGTACAATTACCTAAACGAAGTAGTCTTACTTCTAAGCAGGCAGGGGGAACCTAAAAGGGCAATGAAATGCCAAAGTTCTCTCCAGTGGCCAGCTTTCAGTCTCTGCAGCCTTCAAAGAAACTATTTGATTCACAGATCAGAATAAATATACTGAAATTTAATTTGGGTATTTAACCACAGTTGTTCTAAACACGGGTTTTAGAACAATGTCTATAGTAAGGACACACTTTAACCAAACTACATGTATGTTACCATGACAAAGATTCTGCCTTAAAATGGAATGAAGTAAATCTTGCAATCAAAAAGGAAAACACTGGAATTCTTTACCCATGCCACAGTGATGCGGGAAGTCATTCTTTGTCTAATGCTGTTTGAATATTGGAGTACCAGACTAAGAGCTTGCCATTTCAGTGCCGCTGACATCTATTTGTATTATATGCCAAAATTAATAAGCATACATATGGCAATCTACTTCATGATCTATTTAACAAATTGGTCTGAGTCATGTAGTCTACCTGCTCCAAATTCAGTCAAGGTATAACTTTTAGTGAACTATATTCTGGATTTCTAATTTCATAGACAGCAGAGACACCTCATTCCCGTACCCCCTCTGCCCACCTTCACAGGACTGGTTTAAGTGTCACCTCCACAGAGAAATCTGCCCTCACTATAGAAATTAGACAACCCTCCAACCACATAGATATTCTTTCTCTAGCACCTTTTTTCTTCTTCTAGAAGCACAAATCATAACTTACAGCTTGTATATATTTTGTCTACTTTTATTGACATCTGTCTTTCAAAGTGGATTTAAGTTTCTTGAAGGAGAGAGCTACACTTCAAGTTCATCTGTAAGAATAACAAGCTGCACGTCAGACATGGATTATTCAAAGGCAAAGGGCAAGTTTTAAAATAACATTTGAAAATCTTCCAAGTGTTTCAACATAGCACCATGAGCTGGAGAAGTGGACTGCATAAATTCCATCGTCCAATAAATATCTCCTCCATTTTATGTTTTGATCCATGGTTTTCTAGTGTTATTAATGTAACACTTAAATACAAGTCAGATAGGGGCAAAAGAACAAGGAGTCTCCTGATGAACTCTAGCACGTCTCATGAAGCAGGCTGAGAAAATACAGTAAAGTCAACCCACAAATTCATATAATATCCACTCTTTAGGTGAAGAAAGAATCTACCAACAGGAAAAGGGAGTGAGAAAGATTTAAATAGTTGATACACGTGCTTCAGGGTACTGAGGAGATGTTTGTTCTCTCAATCTGATTTCTGAACTGATATAAGGAACCACCATCCCCCGCAAGATTGCTGTAAAGACTACGTAAGATCACATAAGTGGAAAGAGAACTATAGTTTGTGTGCAATGTACTTTACAAATGATACTCCCTTGCCCTCATCTGTCTATTAAACAGTAGTGAGCTAACACCTGCTGCATTTTGTCAAAACAAACACTCTTTTACGGCACTTTATATGTGTTAATTCACTTCATCTTAATAAGCCTAAGACACCAGCAAGCTTCACCATCCACATTTCACAAATGTGGACCTGTACACACACTAAATCTGAGTCATCTGCCTAAGGCCAAGAAGCTCCTAGGAGAGCCGGGATCTAGAGAGGTGCCCAGGACAAGCCTGCGCTCTTCACCTATGTGCCCTGCACTCTTCTCAACAAATACGTTAGCAAGTATGTGTTAAACAGCTACTCTGAGCCAGTAATTAATCATTGTCTTAACTTAGCTCTTGCGATACTTGAGGTTAACAAATATTCAGTGATGAGTCCCTGATTTCTGCACTCCTAAGCCACATATCCATAATGTAAATAAATTTCTATTAAATATATTGTTGTCTTAGATAACTTTACTGGATATATATATATATATATATATATATGTAAAATGGAAAATGTCTGGGTTATGTAATATTAAACTGACTCCCAATGACTTATTTTTATACTCATAAACTTATACATCTCTCAATCATCACCAGAAAAGCATCTTCTTTCATCAGATGGTGATCAATACAGAAACTCAGAACAGGTCAATGTATGCAGAAGGAGAGACTGCAGAATGCTCAGCCCTAAATGGGACACTTATATCGCACCCTCTGCTCCCAAGGTTCAGGGATCATTGTGGAAGAGGGGATAGATAGATTGTGAGAACAAGAGATATTAGATGAACACCAGGAACCATTGTTTCCTGGACACCAAAGCACTATGACAGCAAACACAAGACCAGCGCAAATCCAAGCCAGATACCCCTCCTGTACAATCAGTAGGCCTTAGCTGCATGGGGGTGGGGGGCACATGAAGGGTATACAAGCTGAGAATGACACGAGGCACCTTCTTCTGCAGCTGTCAGGAAGTCACAGGATCTATATTTGAGTTTGAACTTTCCAGCACAGTTGTAAATGGGGGGCGGGGTTGCCCAATCTTCTATAAATAAATAAATATGTTCTGGTAACAATCCCAATAAACTAGTGGAAGGAAGGAAGGAAGGAAGGAAGGAAGGAAGGAAGGAAGGAGGGAAGGAGGGAGGGAATCCAACATTTCCAAAAGAACATATATTAACTAATGGAAATCTTCGTTCCCTTAAATTTCACTGTATATATATTTTAGTGTAACCTGCTCAAGTTATTTCTGGAAAAATGTGTTAAAAATTGCCTCTCTGTGTAATAATAAAAATATTCTATAATTAAAAACAATGCAATATGGGGGCTGGAGAGATGACTCAGAGGTTAAGATAGCCCTCTTCTAACCTTCATGGCACTGTACAACACAGGTGCATTCACATACATGCAGGCAATAGACTCACACACATAAACAAAAAATTAAAAAAATTAAATTACAAAAACAATGCAATATGGATGGGGGTGTTGGACAAGAAGCCCCAGCTCTAGCTGAGGATCCAGCTGGTATGTCACATGATAGGTTGACCATACTCCAAGGGATAAATCCACTCCCAGGAGCATTATGGAAACAGATTAGGCTTGATATACTTTTAAATAAAAGAAAAATTAAGTAATAATAATATAAGACATGAAGTAGGGGTCATTTATTAAATTTGAGGTGGGGAGGGGAGATTGGTCTGAATATAATAAAAATATTCAAAAAATGAAGTAAATATACAAAAAATTACAAAACTTATGAAAGCCTACCCTGGATTACTTATTATGTTTGCTTACTAATTCAATATTTTATGCTATCAATGATAAACAGACTCCTACAAAAATATTAAATAATTTAGAAAGCATAAACTGTTAGAGGTATTTTCTAGATGTGACAAATATAATTCAGCTCCTATTACTTTATCCCAAATGCATGTAGTTCTCTTTATACAAATTAACATATTTATATTTTATTAAATATTAGTTTAATACAACATAATATAATACTCTTTATTGAATCAAAATACAATACTAAAGTATTTAGAAAATACAGAAGAGAAACATCATTATCTAAACTGTTGTAAGATTTTTTAAAGTATGTACTGTCAATCATTAAAGTTCAAATCTATTGGATTAGACCATCCTATCCTGTTCTTATCAGCTTTCCTTTGGCCGTGACCCCTTCCCAGATGTTGTTGGAGAGTACCTAGTTGGTTGGGGTCAGTTAGGCAAATTCTGCCATATGATCCCCCTGCTTTGAGACCACCCCAATCCTGCCACTCCAGAGCTCACATCTTTTCTGCTAGCTAGTAAAAGCCAACTCATCCTGTTTCTGTAAGTCCTCCTTGGGCCTTGGCCCCTTCCTGTTGAAGCTGCCAGAGACTATCTGACTAGTTGGGAGTGACAGTCAGATCCTGCTATTTCGGGTCACCATTCATTCCCCTGCTTTGGAACTAGTCCCAGATGCTCAACTCCAGGGCTCACACCTTCTCTTGTTACTTAGAACTGGCACAGCTGTCCCCCATCACAGAAACTTGAGCCTATGCTCCTGTGGTCCCCTGGAGAGCTCTTGACTAGACTGTCTGGATACATAGGGTCCAAAACATTAAAAGAGAAAACATGAAGCACAGACCAACTGACTAATCATACCTGATCAGAAAGCAAACAAGCTATGATAGCAGTATAAACAGAATCAAACTTCAGCTCAACAAAGACAAGCTTGAGTTTCATGCCAGAAACACAACAAGTAAAAGAAATCAGTATGCCCCTACCACAATGAAAAAACACAATACTATGAAAAACCAAAATAAAATGTCCTGACCAAACCCCACTAGTCCCACAGAGGTGTTCTACAATGAGAACTAAACTAGTGGAAGCCCAGGACACAGAATTCAAAACAACAATCATAAATGTGATCAAAGAATTCTAAAGAGTACACAAACATACAGCTCACCGATGCAAAGAGAATAGAGGGAAACTACTGACTGAAACTAAAGAAATACAATTACACAGATGCATGAAGTGACAGAGACAATTCAGATTTAAAAGGTGAGTTCACAAAAGAGGTAAAGACACAGAAGAAAACTTATGCAGTTATGAAGATGGAATTTAAAAACTGGCCAATTTGTGAGGACAGGAAAAAGCATCACCAACAGAGGAACAGAATGGAAAATGGAATGTCAAGACTGGAAAAGGAAGTTGAAGAACTGGACAAAAGAACAGAATTAAAAAAAAAAAAAACAGGAATGAAACATGCAGGAAATGTGGGGCACCATGCAAAGAGCTACTCTTCACATCACAGGCAAAGAAGCAGAAGAATCTTGGGTCAGTGCATTGACCAGATCTTCAACAGTAATATAGAAAAAAAAAAAAAAAAACAATCCCTAAATCTAGGAAAGACATACCATATAAATATAAGAAGTGCACAGAACACCAAATAGACAGGACAAGAATAGAAACCCTCCATGGCATATCATAGTAAAACCATTCATGTACAGAACAAAGAGAGAATATTGAAAGCTGCAAGAGAAAAACATGTCACATATAAAAGAAAATCCATATCAGAATGACAGCTGACTTTTCGATGTAACCTATGAAGGCCAGAAGAGCCTGGAGGAAAGTATCCCAAGGTCTAAATGTTCATAGATGCCAATCCAGACTACTTCACCTAGCAAAACTGTGTATTATAGTTAAAGGAGAAAAATAGAAATCTTCTGTGATACAAATAAGCTGAAGGATTCCATGTCCAACACCCAGCCCTACAGAGAATACTTAAATCAATACAGAAGATTGAAGAAAGGAATGACCTTACCCAAGAGGCCACAGAAAGAAAACAAATGAAGGTATAATTACATAAACACAAAATGGAACTAAAGCGCAGACAAATTAAAATGAGAGTAAGCAGTACACATCTTTCAATAACAATTTAAATGTCAATGGGATCAACTCACCATTAGCACATGTATATCCTGAAGACTATGCAACAGAAACACAGGGCCAAGCAAGAGAAATAACACTTTGAGCCGGTTTTCAGGGTAGTTCAAACTCCCAAACAATATAGGCCATTGCCATAGCCCTTGTTTGCTTCCCATAATTAAAGTAAGACCCTATTGTGGAAGACAGACCATACTTGGGACACAGCACTTGGAGCAGTGGAGCTGGAACTGACCTGGAAGCCTCCTCTCTGAAGACCAGCTCTCATGGTATCAGAGGAACAATGCAAGCTAGTAAGGGAAAAAATCAATCAATGGTCCATCCCATTGATTAGCTCTAAAGCTTAAAACCACAATGACTGGCACAGCAAACTACCTCTATTGGTACAGTGGTGGCACTGTTATCTAAGAGGTAATCAATACCTACCTAATTGGACATAAAACCCTCTCAATGGAAGGGAACTCATGAGTGGCACTGTAAATATAGCCAAATACGCATGGCTGGGGAGGGCATAGATCCTAGAGAATACCCTATCTCTGCCATATCTCTAGATGAATGAAAATTTCTTACCATATGCTAAATATGGATCCTTACAGAGGAGACTAAATAAGCTGCCAAGGGAGAAAACCAATCAATGGTCCTACCCGGGACCTAGTTAACTAGTAAAGCCTAGTTAACAGTGACTGGCCCAGAAAACTATTGCTATTGGTAAAATAGTGGCACTTTTATCTTGGGGGTAATCAACAACTGTCTCACTGGAATTAAGGCCAGCTCAATTGGAGGGAATTATGCATGGTATTGTAAACCAAATGGCCAAATACACATGGCTAGAGAGGTCATAGATTCCAGAGAAAAATCTACTTTTAGCACATCCCTAGACCAATGCAATTTCTTACTGTATACTAAATGTGCTATGAATCCTTTTATTACAGACAAGTGTACCTCTCATTACTCATCAAATAAGCTTCTTTTTGCAACATATGGAGACTAACACAGTTCCACAACTGAGCAAATGCAGAGAATAATTGTCTGTGAGAAGCTTATCACTAAGTGACACATTTTTAATGCAACCTCCATATGTAAGATGAATGTGTCTCTCAAAATCTCACCACAAAGGTTTACTCATGCAGAAGATGGTGATTAACAAAGAGATTCACAGCTCACCAACATGCAGTGAACAAGAAGCTGCAGAGTGCTCACCCCTGAGTAGGACACCTATTTCAAACTTCTGCCTCCCAAGGCTCCAGATCATTGTGGAAGAGGAGGCAAAAACATTCTTAGAGCCAGAGCCAATAGATAATCACAAGGAAGCAGAGTTTTCTAGACAGCTGGTCAGTTATACATATGAACTCAAAGTAATGATAATAGCATGGACAGGTGCATGTAGATCAAACCAGACAAAATCCCAGCATAGACACGCAGCAGTGGCTAAGAAATGGCAAACTAGCCTAAGGAACTCTTGGAAACTGATGGCTACTGGGAGGGGGGGAAAGACCATCTCTTACAGGGATGAGGCTCTTGGTAGGTTGATGAGGCTCCACTGGATAGATCCATGCTGAGGATTATGAAAACACAAAGTAAGACTCACTGTATATATAGTGGAGGCCATTGAACTGGGCCAGGGTCAAAGGGGGAGATGCAGATGGTGGAGGGAATCTAAAATCCATCAAATTATATTGTATGTAAATCACAAAACTTCAACCAAATTTTCAAAATTACTGGATCATGTCATAAATAGAACTGCCGATGTTCTGTAATTGCCTAATATTCCTTAAGTGCCATATTTCCCTTGGCAGCGACTCTATTTTGGGAAACTGGGTTTTAGTTTGGGAAACAGTTACTAAATTATACATTTTTATGCTTTTCATAAGCATGCCTTAGTAGCCATCTTGATAAACACATCTTTTTCTATAATATGACTGTACTGTGGATAAATTTTTAAAAACAGGATCACTTGAACCAAGGGCTTGAAACCATTTGATGCATTTTAGTATCCTTTTCCAAAAATGAAATCTCCACTTTAAACTGTAAAACTGATTGACTTATTAGATGCTTTCTTTTTAAAAAAATATTTATTTATTATTTTGGTTTTATGTGTACGCATGTATTGCCTGCATGTGGGTAAGTGCACCCATGCTGTGCAATGCCTGCGGAGGACAGAATAGACTGTGGGATCCCCTGGAACTAGAGTTATGGACAGTTGTTAGCTGCCGTGTGGGTGCTGTGATTTGAACCTGGGTCTTCTGCAAGAACATCCAGTGTTCTTTTCTTAGTGGTACAGAGTCACTCTGTCATTTCAAACTAGAGAGTGCTTTTCATTCAACAGTATCCAATCTTTCTTCTTACAGTCGCGGAAACTAATAGGTGTGGTGAGCACTGAGTTCTAGGCAATGCAACTGAACCTGTACATACACTCAAGTGAGCTTCTGCAATGTTGGAATTTGGAAGCAGTTTATGGTAGCAGAAAAAGATGTGAAAACTACAATAGCTCCTGAGTGGCCACTGGAGCACATACATCCACTGGAGTGCATACATGTTTATCAGCAAGACTATTGATATTGGAGAATGTTTATCAATTAGGCAATTCAATAAAAGGAGTTCTACACAGAAAAGAAGGGTACTGTGCACAAAGAATCAATGTTGGTTGATATTTTGAAATTATTTACTTGGCTTTTTTTAAAAATTATTTATTTCATAACCAAATGATTAGAAGAGGCATTTCATTACAACAGCATTGACATATTCAATAA
>NW_008353342.1:1184280-1204930 GCF_000622305.1 Nannospalax galili
TTTTAATACAACTGACACTAAGATGCATATGCATTTCTAATCTCTATATATTTGATTATTACTAGTCACAGTCGGTTATTTTCTGAGCTCCTTAGCATCTGAGCATAGATATAAACTCATCAGGTAGATTTCAATAGTAATGTTTTTCATATCTACTAGTTATTAAGGAGCAAATTTTTATGCTTTGAAGAATTTTTTTAATAGACCCACTTACCATGTAGCACCCTCCCATAGCCACCCTCCCCCACTAGAGCCCCTATACTCTGATATCCCTGCTACTGTCTGCTGTGTTGTCCACACCCCCAGCCATTCCCCACTACTTGTCTATCTGGTGAATCTAGTCAGCCTATCTAGAGGTCTTTGTTTTAGGAGGGTCAGCTGTTCCTCATCTAGCAGTAATCAGTTGTCAATATTCCTTTGGATAAGATAGGGGTCTGCTGTTCAATTTTCCAGTTCTCTGCTGGGTTACTATCTGGGAATCCTTTTGGCCACGCTGGCCAACTTGGCTTTTTTAAAAACCTGAGTTTTAGGCCAACATAGGTAAGATGTGTCCTTTGTACCATAACACTCACAAGACATGCATGACACAATGGAGAGAAAGGTCACTTGGAGAGTCAAACAAGTGGAGTTCAGTTCTTTCTGACTTTGCTTTTCAAAAGGCCTGGCTACCTACCAGAACTGAAGTACACTCAAGAATAAGAAAAATGGAAGATCTCAGAAAAAAACGTCAAGAAGAAACACAAAAGATGAAAACTATTCCACTCAGGCTGAAAAAGTTCAAGTGCACAGAAGTAAAAAAAAGTAGGAAGAAGGTTCCACATCCTGAGCAGAGATGCCCAAGGTCCTCAGGGGAATCAGTTTCCCAAGAAGAATGTCGAGGACTCGTGTATCCCAACTAAACAAATCTGAAGATCTGCCAGGTGCCCCAGCCTCATCTGACTGCTGAATGTATAGGAACAATAAGGAAAGAATCATGGATATTTCAGTAAACACACGGGCAGATGATCACTGCGCCTATTTCTGTCCCCTGATGCCATGGCAATCATGAGGGATAAAAATCATGTAACACTCTGAGAGACTTACAGATCAGAGTCCCCAACTTCATCAATGACTGAAGTTCATGTTTTTATAACTTATAAGTATACAAATTAGATTATAAGTTAAATACACTATCAAAGTAAGTTTTAGTATAACTGATACTAAGATTCATATATGAAATATAAGGTTCCATTGCTTGGAATAAGCACAATTATAAATGATATATCCTTCTTTCCTGCAACACCTTTCTGAAATGATCACATTTTAAAATTCACTACCAGAAAAGCAAACTTGATCAAGACAGACCTGCCTAAACCCCTCCTATATCCTGATATAAAGGCCTAATCCTTTTAAATAACTTTTCCTGAACCCTCTGCATCAATCACTGCCCTCCTTGCACTCTAGGGTGTCCAAGTTTTGGATAGTTGACCCTCATGAGGGCATTAGGTATTTGCTGTAAGGAGCACCTCCATTGCTTCTTATGCACTAAGCCTACCATTTCCTTGATGCCATAGTCTACTAATCCTTTAGGACTTAACAGAGACACACACACCCCCCCCCAGTCCTCCTGAGAGCTTTTCTTGAAAAGCTAAGAGAAGATTGTGTGGGTCCTCCTCAGTATCTCCATTTCTCCTGATATGTATTGTATGATGCTCCTTAAGATCACGCTTTGTACAGAACAGGGCTCAGTAAATATTTATTAGATGTGTTAATGATTCTTTTAATCCATTAAGTTAATCCACCACCTAAACAGAATCAAGAATAGAGACCACATGATCACCTCATTCGATACAGAGCCTTTTGACAAAAATCTAACATCCATTCATGATAAAAGGCACGGAGAATCTAAGAACACCTGGGCAATAACTCAACATAATAAAGGCATTACATGATAAGCCCATGTCCATCACCATAGTAAATGGAGAAGACCATAAAGCATTTTCTTGTTGTTAGGAACAAGATAAGGGTACATATTCTCTCCATCCCTGTTCAATATAGTACTTGAAGACTATAGACTTCATAGAGCAATATGACAAATGAAGGAGATCAAGGGCATACAAAGTAGAAAGGAAGAAGTCAAGGTATCCTTACATGCAGATGATTTGATTCTTTATATAAAGGAAGATAAAGACACCAGCAGGAAACTTCTAGAGCTGATAGATACATTCAGCAAAATAGCAAGAGTGTTAATGATTGTTACAAGCCAGCTACATAACACTTTCATTCAAGATACATTATCATGAAGTAATCCCAGAATGAAATTGCCTGTGTGGTATTACTTTGCACAGAGAAAACAAAGCAATATCGCAATATGAATGATATGACTGACACTGACATCATCTTCCCCTAAGCTACTGCCAATGCAAATGAAGACTCTCTTTGTATGCTAGTGCATAACAAGGAATTTATAAAACAGACATTTCAGAAATAAGGAAGGGAAAGAATCAGGGAGTAAGGAAGGATCGGCAGAGGAAGGTAAAGAGGGCGAAGAAAGGAAGGAAAGGTAGGGAGTGGAGGACAGTAAGAATGCAGGAAGGTATTTTAAGTTCTTATGATTAATTATTGGCAAGTTTAAGACGAGCCTTCAAAATTCAGATTTAGGAAAGACCCTCTTGCCCACTGGTTCCTCACATAGGCTCATGGTGTATGGAAGCTTTAGGGATTAGTCAGTAACCTATGAAAAGAAATTTCTTGGCAATATCACTAAGCTGTTTTTCTTTATATGTTGTTTTAGATTCAGAACACTCCTGTCATAGGGTTGCATGCAATTAAATATTTTCCACATGAGCCATTCCATTCTCTAGCAGAACACAGATTGTTTAATAATGCTGCATAGGAAAAAAAACCTCCTGGATATCCATGTTTCATGATAAATTAGATATTTGGTGGTTCAGATTAAACTCGCAGTGGCAAATAAACTGCCACAAAGTCCCCAGATATACACTCTATTGTATAGATGTCAGATCCTTTTCAGTAAGTTTGTAAATTGACTCTCAAATGTGTAACGACATCATTGCATGTTAAATGACAGTTTTGAGTTTGTGAAAACCCTAAACAGCATTTATAGATGGTGGAGACACTAATATAAAGAGTGAATAACCATGCCGAGCTTAATTTGCAGCTCTTTTTCATTTCCCTGCAGACATCTCAGTGTCTCTCTGCTGTTTAGGAGCTTGTTTTACAACATCACCAAGAGCATTTCTTCCTCCATCTGGGCAGGTACAATCCATTTGGTATGCTACTGAATTATTCCTTTCCATTAAACATTTGAATTGCAGGGACAGAGCAGTCAGACTGACTCCTACATGATAAGGGTCTGGGGTGTTCCTTTACATGTCTCTGATCAACTGCTTCCTGTTTTGTCAGTGATGGCATAGTTCATATAGGGGGTGAAAATATGAAATGGCTTTTCCAGTTGTTAGACTCCAGGGTCAGGCTGAGGACACAGAGATAGAATACAGAGGATTAGCAAGTAGAAGACTGACCAATGACTTGGCACACTCCAGTTCTGTGAGGCAATACTTTCAAATTAGGCAAATATAAATCCAATGTTAGCTTCATAAAAGGTAGAGGAAGAAGGAGAGATAATCACTAATTTTCATGAGGGATGGAGGAGTCGCATTTCTATATCTATATAATCTACATAATCTATAATATTATATATTATATATAATATATATATATAATCTTTTCCCTGTAGTCTAGTGTCCTTTGTTCCTTTAATGACATAGCACAGTTGTCTGGGTCCACTACTGTGGACCCATCATTCTGGTAGCCTGGATTCTGTTTCTCTTCTTTTTTAGATCATTCCATTCAACACAGACAGAAAGTACTATCCTAGTCTAACCCAGCTACTCCTATGATCCATTCCACTACCAGGAGCACATGCTATTATTTACAGAACACTAATTACATTTCAGATATTGTGCCATATATGCTGCAGAGATGTCATTTAATATTGAGACATCCAATGACATAGGTAGTTTTCCATGTTTGCCTTCATTTAGAACTTCCTTAATTCTAGAATATTCCCCATAATAATTCCAAATAAGTTCCTGAAAATAACCCTTCCCTAGCTTAATCTGTGCTTCTTCCTAAATTAGCATATTCAGAGTCAAGAATGCCAAATTCAGAGTTAGAAATAAAGTTCACTGTCCGATAACTCCCTAGCATGTGTGGCGGTCCTTCATTCCACCCCAATGCCAGAACACCACCACAAACTCAAAATAGGATTCATTCCATTGTCTTCCTAAGTCCAATCACTGATTTCAAAGTTTTATCAACCTACCACCTGGCTCTTCTCAGTCTGTGATGCACTCTCTATCTTCATTGCTAATACGTGGGTTTGGATTCCAATTGCTAATGCCTCTTTTAATTCTGACATTCTCGTGCACAGATCCTTTGTCTTTTGCTATTTATTTCCCATATACGTTTCTATACAACCGCCAGAAAGGTCTTTCTAAATGGGATTCTCGAGATATCATAGCCATGATTCACTGGAATCCCCCAAATCCCTTTAATTAATTCAAAATTCCTTTCTAGGGACTGTTTTCAGATACCTCTTCCTCCTTAACCTTGAATCTCTAAAGTCCTGTCTATCAAATGTACAAGAAACCTTTGTTGCTTCACCAAGTCATTTCTATACATATATATTGGTACTGTCATTCTTTTAATACTTTTAATTTCAGACTGTTGTGAAATAGTAACATGAGAAAATAATACAGAGTAAGTTATATAAGTGTAAGTATGATGAGGGTACAGGGGAGGTATACCATCGGGTACCAAAATTTTTATTAGGATACAATGATGTTTTTTGTTGATGCAGGACTCCAAATGGAAACAAATAACAGTTGATATTGGCCAACAAACTTAGGGAGAAACAAATTCAACTATCTGAAAATACCAACTCTTATTAAGTTGGCTATTTAAACTTGTTTCTTTGTCCTTTGAATAATTTTTGGCCCACATATGACGTTCAACTCCTCTTACTGTTTCAGCTAATCAACACTGCTGTCTTTCAAGAGAACACTATTCTTCAGCAAAACAGAACCCAAAGGCAGTATGCCCAGATAGTGGCAGTCATTTAAATATAGTTGAGCTAATGAGTCTCTTATAAAGGGCATGTAAAGGACTAATGTGAGCTGGGTCCATCAGATGAATGCCTATTTTTGTGACTTGTCTTTAATTGACTCTGACAGACAAGCAGGCTAATAACATTGATGGCAAGGGCTTATGTTATCTCCATTCTGTCACAAGCTGCAAACTATTTCATGATGAGTATGACAAAACAAACCCTTCACCTTTGAAAAGAGGGGGAATACTTTTGGTCACTTAAAAATTCAGATATCTTTTATTCATTTATATTTGACATTCTAGAATACATGTTTATACATTTAATAAGCTTCATTTAACTTTGCACTTAACACCAAATGTACAAAATAGTAAAACAATACAAGTATGACAATTTATTTTGAATTCAATTTAAAGTTTACAGCATGATATTTGTTTGTCTTAATCTAAAATTGCTTCAATTTCCAGATGCTTGTACAAGGGGTGATTCAATTTCAGATTAATTCAGATTGTCTTGGAAATGCAACTATTGTCTGCTGAATAAATCCATCATGATAACAGTGCTGTCCATTTAAAGTGGAATGTGTTATTTTTCTCAGATCTGAGGCTTGATTCTGGTTTTGATTTTGCTAAAGAATTATACTATTGCACTATAACTTATTTCTTTAAGTGAATGATGATATTGGTCTTTAGTTTTATTCAAAAATATTCAAAAATAGGCACAAAATGCAAAAGAAAACAAGTACATGGTTCTGATGTAAAATTTTTTAGATTTTTCAGAAACTGATATTGGGTAAGGGATTAATATGTCATATGTAAAAAAGCATTTCAATATTTTGATTATCTAGACAGTTTTAAAATAACAAGGACATTTCATTAATCAAACTAGAGTAACTATATGATACTTTTTTTCAAAACCCTTACTAATCATCTCAAACACTGACTAATCATCTCATACACTGAACTGCCAAATTTCCTCTTAGATCTGTACCCTATTCCAGACCCATTTGTTTTTCTTCTTATCCCATTTTCCCCTCTTGCTAGTAAATCATAGTACAAACTTTGTCTGAGAAAGTTAGGAAGAAACAACACAAAGGTGAATGCGATTTGATATACCTCGATGCACAAAATAATTAGAAATCACTTTTATACATTTTTATGAAAATTGGGATATTTAAATTCTTAGTATTTTCATGTATATAGCCATTGCAAGCCAATATAGGAATTCTGAAGAGTCTATTCATATTTACTAGGAAAATGTAAAATAAAATTGCAACTAAACCAAGCTGTCTACTACATATATGTTCTGGGGTCCTCCAGAGATCTTGATCATAGTATTAAGTACTGGAAAATATTTTTCTTAGTGTCACACATTATTGATAAATTCATAATTCATTTTATTATTAGAAAATGATATTTTTGAACCTAGTTAGAAGACATACTACTGAAATAAATTCCAACCTGAAACACACAACACACACACACACACACAGAGAGAGAGAGAGAGAGAGAGAGAGAGAGAGAATATTATTATATAAGAAAATGAGAAGAGTTCTATCTTGTGGAGAAACAAAGTGCTATAATCCAGCAAATTTTTAGAAGGTACTAAAATCCAAAATGCCATTACATTACAAATAAACAAATATTCTGTTCTAAATTTAATCATGAGGAAAAAAGCAAGACAGTCTATAAGAGTAAGATAATTATAATATTAAAAATATCAAAAAGTCCTAGAAATTTCTCTTTTGCGTCAGTCCTTGGTACTAGTCACAAATATATTTTCACAATTACCATAATTAATACTTACTGTCGATTTTATATACAAGCACAAATTATTTAATAACTCTTTATTGTCTAAAACGAATATTACTGAACAAAATTTTATGTTCAACTATTTATTAGTCAATAGAAAAAAAGTTTATTTCTGAGAATTTTTAAAGAAAATATTTTGAGCTGGGTGGTGGCTCATGTCTTTAGTTTCAGGACTTGAGAGTCAAAGGCAGATAGATTTCTGACTGCGAGGCCAACCCGATCTACACCATGAGTTTCAGGCCAGCTGTATCTACAAGAAGACTGTCTCAAAGAGATTTAAAAAAAGGATATTTTGGTAAGGACATGATGTCACATTAACACACTATTATGGAGTCATTAATTTGAGAACTAAAGATCATCATCATCACCATCATCATCACAACAAATAATAGTAATGCTAATGCTATTATTCATGTCTCAATGCACATTTTTCTTTTCTAAAGTAATAGCACACATACCAATGACACTCAAAGGTCGATGAAGCTGGAGCCCATGAAGGGAAGTGCTCTGCTCAGGGACGTTTGGGATGACACTGCAAGGAATGATTTTGGGCTTTTCACTATTGGGTGCCTAGTAACTATATTTTTCTTAACCTGTAAATAGTACCATTTTTTATTAAGAGATATTAATACTAAATAAATAATACACCTATGCTTCTTGCACAATTAATTTTCAGTTATTTCAGGAGGTGGTAAGTCCAGGAACGTGTTGTAAGCAGAGCTGACAGAGGTGTGAAGAGAATTGTTTTCTTCCTTGCTTTGTTCTCATATGACTTTCTCTCTGTGGGCATGTACTTCTGGACTTCTGGTGTCTTTTATCACACCCAAACTACTTGGTGAGGGCCCAGTCCTTACGATTTCATTAAAACTTATTAAATCTTAAAAGGGACTGTTTTGAAATGCAATCATATTGGGGGATGGGCTTAAATGTCTTACTCCTTGACTTGGGGGTGATGATTGAATAATTATGTGAATATACTAAAAGTTTTTAAACTTTGTGCTTCAATTGGATGAACTTTATGGAATGTAAATTTCTTTTCAGTAAAGTTTACAAAAATATTTTAAAATTTCAAACAGGTTGTATATTGCAAGGAAAATATTCAATGATACTTCAACACCATAACACATCGAAGTCAAGAGACAAGGAAATCTCCCTCCCTACGATGAGGAGAATCAGCTGAAAAGGAAATGAAATGTGGAGTACTACACTTGGAATAATGAAGACAGTGATTAGTGTAATTAAGAACATCTATTGTTGGGGCTGGAGAGATGGCTCAGCAGTTAAAAGTTGTGGCTGCTCTTGCAGAGGACCCAGGTTTGGGTTTCAGCATCCATATGTTCCTAACAACCATCTGTACCTTCAGTTTCTGGAATCCAAAGCCCTCTTCTGGCCTCCTCAGGCATTCCATGACACTGATGTGTGGATGTATTTACATGCATGAAAGCCAAACACTCATAGACATTAAGTAAATAATAAAAACTTTACAAAAGCGAAACAGCAAGAAAGAGAGAGAGATGATACATAGATGATTGATAGATAAATAGATGATAGATAGATGATAAATAGATAGATGATAGATAGATAGATAGATTGATTGATAGGTAGATAGATAGATAATAGATAGTAGATAGTAGATAGATATAGATAGATAATAGATAGTAGATAGATGATAGATAGATGACAGATAGATAGATAGATAGATAGATAGATAGATAGATAGATTGGGGGAGGCATAACATAATCCATAATATTTCATTTTTTCTCCTCTGTAAATAATGTGCTTCTGTCATATAAAATGCATCCAGCTCACAAACATGCACAGAACTTGCTCAAGCTCAAGCCAGTCAAAATCCCAGCCTGGAGCAGGAAAGGGGAAGTCTCACTAGGAACCCAGAAGCTACTGGCGTTTGATCACTGCTGGGAGAGGAAGCATGAGCTTTCATGTATGGTGTGGCCCATTAGGTTGTCCATGCCCTAGGACTGGTAACATTCTGAAAAGCATTTTGGCAAGGCAAATTGGACTTGGTGGGAGAAAAAATAAGATGGCTGGGTAGGGAGGTGGGGAATGTGATCAAAGTATAATGTATTTAACTTTCAAAGAAAAAAAAAATACTTGAAAATATTCCAGCTCTTAGGCAATACTGAAACCCATCCTGTGTCCAAAGTCTCCTCTACATGTCATCCAAGTCAGATATGGTAAGATGTGAGGTATAATTTATTCAGAAGTTGAACCTTGAAGTCAGACCATGGCATTTCAGGCATGGGACAGATGTTATTCTTAAACGGAGAAATTGGGGAAAAGAAAGCATGCTAATCAACTTTGAGATAAGAATGATGGCTCAACATCTGCCTTCTTCTTGCTTCTAAGTCCTGATAGGAGGCCTACCTCCCATGTACATCCTTAATGTATTCTTTCTCTTTATGTTGCGCCCTTTCATACTCTTCAGCTGACATGCATTTGCATAGGTCAGACAATGAATTGAAAGTTCCCCAAAACTTCCTCCTCTTCCTGAGGAGACTCAGACTTCCAGATCCACATTAGTCTTCCCTGATATGATGAAGAAGATGAAATCACTCTTCCAACTGTACCTTCCTCGGATTATAAGTCAAATATGTAGCATTGGCGTGCAGCACCCCTCTTCAGTCAGATGTAAGTCTTGAAATCTAAGGTTCTATCTTACCCATTTCTCTTAGCCCAGGATAAGAGCAGTATCTCAGATATAGAAGGTGCTAAATAACTGGTCACTAACTGAAAAAATGAATTACTGTAGTGTGTGTATTTTTTAAAATTCTGAATTTCCTGTGGTCCAAATGATGTCCTCTGTAACCCAATTTATAATAAAAAGCAGGGTAAATGGAACATTTCTCTGTCTTTGTCAGAATTAAGGTGTCTCTTAATGGGGCTAAAAACTACCAGTGACTATTTGTCTATGTTTAATTTGTCAATAATTGAAAAACTAATTAGCATTTTCACTCTGAGATCAGTATGATTATAAGAATCAGTTATGGAAATGCTCTCTTACACATTCCAGTTTCTCTATCACATTGCATCTGTCTCTACATTAAGTTTGCCTTTTTGCATCCGGATAATGACTGATAATTGCACTCTGGAACTGCATTTGTGGTTAGACTGAGTGAGGTTAGCTGCTCACTAAGCCAGTTCTTGTTCTTCCTGAGAACACAAGCAGCGTGTATTTCTCCATCTCTACTGCATCTCAGTCATGTGAGCTCTACCAGTGAATGTGTTAGTGTGGAACCAGAGTGGCCCATGAAAGCACCAACATGTGTTCTCATCATTTCCCCTCCTACCAGCCCAATTCATCTAAAAGGGAGGAACAAGAAGTCATATTTTTATTGTAGAATTTTAGAATTTAAATTTATTTGAAATGGGTACATAAAAAGGTAAAATTGCATGCATTCAAGAGTACTATGTGATGATTTAATGTATGTATATGGTATAATGTTTAACCAGACTAAACACTTTTTTCAAATAGTTATCAAGTTTTAAGATGAAAGCATTGAAAGTCGTAACTGTTATCTAAATTCATGCTTTTGTGAAACAGTGTATCAGAACCTCCTACTGTGCCACTGCAACATCGAACCTTTGACCAACTGTCCCCACTGTTCGTTCCCTTTTCAAAACAGGAAGCCAGGAGCTGGCACAATGCCAGCTGCTAAACTCGCCGTGTTTGCTGCTGCTCTTTTCACAATAGCTAAGAGATGGAAGCAACCTAAGTGTCCTTCAACTGACGACTGGATAATAAAAATGTGGTTCTTTTATATGATGGAGTTTTACTCAGCAGTAAAGAAAGATGAAATCATGAAATTTTCAGGTAAATGGATAGAACTAGAAACAGTTATACTAAGTGAAGCAATACAGACTCAGAAAAAAATGACATATGTGTTCCCTCATATGTGGATCCTAGAACCAAACCCTGATAAGTGAGTATGTATCCAGACATAACTACAGGAACCAGGGTAATGGAAAGGAAACAGGGAGGAAAAAGAAAAGAAAAAACATGAAAGAGACCAGGATGAAACAGGCATTCATGAGGGAGATAAGGATAAAAATGTGGTGAGGTTAAGGGAGGGGGGAGGGAAGGGTATACAAGGCGCCTAGGGGATAAAGGAAAGAAGGAGCTCAAGAGAGGTAGGACCATAGGAGAAGGGTATTAGTAAGGGAGAAAGGGGGAAATGGGGGCACCTTAAGTGGGAAAACCATGATGGAGGGGTGAGACAATGAGAGAGATAAATAATGCTTAGCTAATTTTAAAAACCAGAGTGAACCATATTACTGCAACAACCTACTGACAAATTATACAAAGCAGATCAAGAAATATATGTCTAGGTAAGGTTTATCTGAGAACAATTGGTCTTTGCCCATGATTTATCTACATAATACACAGTAATTAAAAGTACCAGGCCAGTGGAACCAACCTTCTTGGATGTTTAACAGACATACTTTGGAGGCCTATAATAATTTGGTCAGAGGGACATAAAGGACAGTTTTTGCTCCTTGCCTTCCTAGGTCAACTAGTTCCAGGGGACTATAAGCATCTCTCAAAACGTACTGTAATTGTGGTGGGTCACCTTTCCTCTTGATCAAGGAGGCCAAGGAGACCCCACCAGATGGACTTGAACCAGTGTTCAGTAAACTCTCCAGTTGTCATGAGGGTGGTTCAAGTACTAGGTGCCAGGTACCTCATTAGAAAATACTAACAAAGAATTTAAATTCTACCATGTTTGCTCTATTACACATCTTGAGGTTTTTGTGTCATAGAATCTAGTATTAACTAGCACAGTAGTTATCACTTTAGTTTTATGTTAAGACATTAATAAGACTGTTGGCACTGAAACTTTGCATATGTGTATGTGCAAGGGACAGGGCTGCGATGCTAGGCTTCCGGAACTGGCTGTTCCCTCCCATAAGAATGAGGGATGGCTGACAGGACTTTCATTACTGCAGATTGCCCCTCTTTAATAGGCAATCCTCATGCAGCTTGTGCCCCTGCTGTTTGTAAAGCTTATTTTGAATTTACAATGCCAATTATAGGGAGTGAATGTGTCAAGATTTTGACAGGTGTCTAGAGAATCGCGCAATTTATTTTATTTATGCACTTTCTGCTTTAAAGACCTCCGAAAAGAAGAAAATTGACTAATGTAAGCTTAAAAGGATCACTCATATTTACCTCTTCATAGTAAATCACCACAGCTCTTCTTCTCAAATAAAAATGAAAGAACAGAAAAAAAGGAACGAATCGAAATGGAAGAGCATGAGCTGACCCACTAGTGGCTTCCAACATGAGCTACATTCACAAAGTTATATTGAAAGTCCTAGCTGCAGTCAATAGCTGCAGAAAGAAGAAAAGACTCTGACCAGGAAACAGAAAGGTGAGAACTGACACTTCTTGTCGATGCTGGGGCAGCAGAACATTTATTAGCACTTAGATACATGTATTTAATTATGTGGTAGTCGCAACTTTTTGTCATTATTCAAAATGTAGAGGAAAGAAGGGATGCCTTAGTCTGTTCTTGAAACGACGTAATGCAGCTGGGCACAGCATATAACGACAAGTGTGACTTTCCAATATGTACTGAGAATACTTCACGAATAAATTGTATAACACTGTAAATCTCCTCTACTACTAGAAAAATATTTATACATGGGACCAATAAAATAGTCTCATGTTCTGAACAAAGATAGAAAAATGTCTTCACGAATTCATTTAGATAACATTAAATTTTCAATTTCAGGGATATTTCATATTTACAACATTTAGAGACCTTCCCCCAACTCTTCCACGTCCCCCTACTACCTCTCAATTTCCTGACCATTATTATTGTTACACACACATATATATATTATTGTTACATGTTATACATATTATTGTTACATATATGCACACACATACATATATTATTGTTACATGTTATACATATTATTGTTACATATATGTGCACACACACATATATATTATTGTACCATGTTATACATATTATTGTTACATATATGCACACATATATATATTATTGTACCATGTTATACTTATTATTGTTACATATATGCATACACACACACATATATATATTATTGCTACATGTTACACATATTATTGTTACATATATGCACATACACACACATACCCTACTGAGTCCTTTTAGCGGTGCTCCTTCTATACGTGGACTGATCACTCGGGATTGGCTAATATATCGGGGAGCTTGTCCTTATAGAAAACTGATTCTCTGTCTCTCCTCAGCAATACATTTCCCTTACCTTTTCCTATGGGGGTGTAACATTAGGACAATTTCCCATGCACAGTGGCATGCTGTGTGGTGGTGTGATTCCGTGGTCTTGTTTAGACAGCAATTTTTCTGAGATTGAATGGGTACAACTTCATTGTCACATCTGTAACCCTCTTTTAGCACCAGCTGTTGCAGTTCTCTGTCTCTTACAACCTTTCCACCCCCTCTTACATCATGTTCCCTGAGCTGAGTGAAGACTTCGCAGTTTGGATGTGACACTTGGGAATGGGCTCCTCACCACAACCTATTCACCTATTCTCTGCATTTTGACCACTTGTAGTTCTCCCATCTGTTGCAAAAAAAAAGGTAAGAATGACTTTCAAAAAACTGGATTAATGACTTTTAATTAACCCCAGAAAGACGTGGTCCTCTTTTGTGTGATGACCTGGCACATGATCTTGTTTCCTTGGCAACCTCATTTGGACACTCCAAACAAAATGATAATGAATAAACATGGGTATGTTTGAGAATCAGCATACTGAATGGCTGAAAGACGGCACACCATCTTCATTGCACACAGGGAAGATCGGGAAGGATGACTGGACTTGGGTGAATGAGGTACTCTAGAATTGCGATGAAAACACAGGATGGGCTTTTAAGATGAGGGTGGAGTACATGTACTTCCCCAGCTGAAGCTGGAGAAAACATTTTGAATAAAATCATCGGGAGGATCTGACCTGAGCACAAAGTTCCAAGGACACAGTTGCAACAAGACAATTCCATCAGCACAGTTCCATGAGACAGATTTCCAAGACATATCCAGGGGAACAAGTACCTTCTGAGTTTGGGCCCAGCCTTACAGACTAAGAGTCCAGCGTTTTTGTTCAGGTAGTTGTAATATTGGCATAGTAACACCATAAAATAAAAACAACAACAGAAAAACAACCAAAAATTCTTGGTTGATGAGGTACAAGAGCTACATTTACCTGTGAGTTAAAGGATAAATTTAGTTTAAGGAAATGGCAACAGCAGGTTCTCCTTTAGGGTCTATGACCTCTCTACCCATGGGCATTTGGCTAGATTTACGGTATCAGTCATTAATTTTTTTCCCACTGAGGGGACTTTAAGTTCAATTAGGCAGCTCTCAGCATCTCCCAAGGTAAAAGTGCCACTGTTGCACCATTAGGGATATCATGATGGACCAGGAATTGTTGTAGTTCATAGTCAAGATCTCAAAGTCTCCGTATTTAAAAGTGAAGTTAATAGCTTATAAATTACCTACTCATTTCTGCAGTAAGATTGCTACTGAAAACTAGTATTGTAAAAATAGTACTGAAAGATCCTTCAGGTGATATTTATCTCCAAAGATTTTATATTTCTCCTTGAGTTATGCAAATGGCAAAAATTTAAAAAAAATCTCTAAAATAATCTTTTAAAATATAGAATCTTGGGAATTATGGAAACCTGAGGGTTGCAAAATTTTCATGATGTGTTCTGCCTACCTCCCTCAGCAAATATCCAGAGAAATTATTACACTTGAGCAGAAGACATTTAATAGTTTTTCATTTAAATGGTTTTGAAACACATATATGCATATATACAAATTTTAAAATTGACACTGAAACTGTTTTTTTCACATAGGTAAAATCCCAAAGAATATGATTTGTGATTTTTATAGCATATTCTTTAAACACAAGTTAATTAAAACCTTAGACATACAGATACTTGAATCTCTCTTACAAGGTGAGGGGTTGATGGAGAAAAATATCAAGTTGAAGAAGAGTAGATAGGGTAAAATTTTGATGTAATTTTGTCACTTGAAAGAAATAAGGCTTCCTGCCCGCTTTTATTCCTAATCTCTGAAATTTACTTCTCCTGGGACTATGCCTTTGAGAGTCACACTTACTGATTCTTACTTTGTCTAGTTCTGAGAGATCTTTTTTCTCTATACAAGTATATGAATGTTTTCTCTAAAAGTATGTAAGTGCACCACAAGCATGCAATGACATTGGAGATAAGAGCAGGGCATCAGATCTCCTGGAATTGGCATCATAGACAATGAACTTCCCTGTGGATGTTGGGGAAAACCTGGGTCCTCCGGAAGGACAGCCAGTGCTCTTAACCACTGAGTAACTCCTCGCAGGATGAGGAGTTACTGTGAAAGAGGTAAGAAAGTCAAACGTACTTTTGGACACTTAAATACATTAACAAGATAATTTGGGGAAAACAAAATGTGAATTGTACATATTAGTTTGGATAAACAGGGATGGATGGACCGGAAGGATCAGATAGATCAGACATCTCATTGTGTATGTGTGAAGAGAGAGAGAGAGAGAGAGAGAGAGAGAGAGAGAGAGAGAGAGAGAGAGAGAGAGAGAATATGACCTCATTAAAAGGAAGAGACATTATCTCTGGGAGGAGAGAATATAGTTTTTATTATTTTATTTTATTTCATTTATTTTATGTGTATGACTGTTTTGCCTGCATGTATGTAGATGCATCCCATGTGTGAAACATCCATAGATGCCAGAAGAGAGTGCTAGAGTGCTAGATGCCCTAGGGTTAGAGTTACAACAGTTGTTAGCTACCACATGGGTGTTGGGAACCAAGCCTAGGTCCTCTGCAAAATTAGCCAATGCTCTTAACTGCTGAGCCTTATCTCCAGCACCTGGATTCAGTTTTAAAAGGAGATTGCATAAATAAGTACCCCGTTAGCTTACTATGGCAACTAATTTAAGAGAGATGATATTTAAAGTCAACAAAATTGGTAAAAATAAACTGACAAGTTGGTAAAAACAACTATGTGCAGGCAGGAAGGAAGATATCTAGATACTTTTCAGAAATTTTCAGAGTATTTTTACAAAGTAGATGAAGAAGGCCTATTCTACTGATGTTTTCAAAGTCTAGCTCTGCACACAGTTAAGTATTCAGGAGTTTAAACCAAACAAAAACAGGACTACGGTTCCCATATATGCTTATGCTCCTGGCTGCCATGAAACAAAACCTTTCATGGCTGGAAAATTGGATTATTCGAGGATTAGCAGGCAGCTGCAGCTGTTGCACACTACCTTGGGGCCAAGAAGCCAAGATTGGCTCCATCGTGTTCTAACTTCAGTTCTTAATAACTTCTATGGGTAAAGCTTATTAGCCTGTAAAATGGGAATGCTAGGAAGACGATGTGACAAATTAATACATATATTAAAGCAACTGCTCAGTAGAATGTTTTCAACAAACATCAGCCTAATCACAACTGTGTTGCTATTAAATCTGCCTGTACTTTAAAATTTTCTCTATCACCTTTTATATGTTTATGGAATCAAATTTGTGTAGTTATTCAACTGTAAAACAAGTATAGAGAACCATTAGTGAAACTTCTATCCTAAGTTCCTTAAAAAGCTGTTCAGTTTGAACTCTAACAGGAAAGCTCCTAAATCACATGATAAACCTTAAAGATTCAAGGCAGGAAAATGCTAAGTTCCATTTAATGGTGTGTGTAAGAACTGCTCGAGACTGAATAATCATGTTTCAAGTGCAGATTCCTGGAACTCTCTCAATCTACTGAAGCAGGATTCCAAGAGCAACATCCTCTCTGCAATAAGCATCCCAGTTGGTTGTAAACATTTTAAAACTTTAGAATTGTTGGCTTATAATGTAAAAATTCCTGATTGAGGCATTTTACCACTCAGATGGTAATATGTCTTGGTGCCAACATGAACAAACCTAGGGTGAAAATCTTGTCCTTGACATGATAATGAATTTTGAAATTCTTCTTTTCTTAGGTAATTCTTCTGTCCAAGATGAGTCCTCTCTTTAGCCCCGCTCCCAGCTTCTTTTTAAAAAATATTTGATTGATTGATTAATTGATTTTATGCATATGAGTATATTGCCTGCATGCATGTAAGTGCACCCAGCCACTGAGGTCAGAAGACAGTGTAGAATCCCCTGGAACTTGAGTAATGGACAGTTGTTAGCTACCATGTGGGTGCTGGGAAATGAAACAGGGTCTTCAGCAAGACCAGTCAGTGCTCTTAACTGCTGAGCCATCTCTCCACTCCCCTAACAACTCTTTGAGTTATACTGAAATTTCACCATTATTCTGGAATATTTCAAAAAGTTCTTTAAGGATATTTAAAAGATTCACCTGCTAGCAAACCTCTGAGTAGATCTAGATGAATAGCTACCATTTTAGATTAATAACAATGGTCTAAAAAACAGATGGTCTGCTCATCCTCCTTACAAACCTTGCTATTGTAGACAATGTAGTGATTAGGATCTTCACATTACTTTGAGGATATGACACTGAGGCCAAAATAGGTTAAACAAATTTATCACTACCTTAGAGTTAATAAGAAAGAAAATTAAAGCTGAAAGACTTTAAACAACCTGATTACTATTAGAGTAGATTATATTAGAGTTAATAGGAAAGGAAGCAAACATAGGATTATAACAAAGAGGACAAAAGAGAAAAAAATGTTTCCCTAATGACCGAGAACTCTAACCTATATAAGAAAACAACTATTTTTAAAACGTATGTAAGACTGATTTGCCTGCATGTATGCGTGTACCCTTATCATGCAATGCCTGTGGAGGACAGAAGAGGGTGTCATATCTCAGTGGAATGGGAGTTACACATGGTTGTTGGTTGCCATTTGGGTGATGGAACCAAAATTGGGTCTTCTGCAAGAAGAAACAGTGGTCTTAGCCATTGAACTGTCTCTACAGCACCTACAACAACTATTTTTAACATAATGGAAAACTAGATGTAAAGTGGGATTTGGAAATGTTTAGGAATTTCTGTGTAAATTCAATACTCTTGAATTGAACAGTAATACAGTGTTGAAAGAGCATGGACATGTGTTTAACTGTTCTCAGAATGAATTGAAAATGGTTTTAGTAGTGACCTAACTTCTTTTACCAGCATGCTATAAGAGAAACCATTCTATATAAAGCTATTCTATATAAAGTTATTATCCTAGTATGTATACTGCATTCACTTTTATAACCTTTCTTCATTGAAAAAAGGTAAAAAGACATTGAAACATGGAAATGATTGAATGTCTACCCCGCAACCTATGTTTAACATAGATTGGAAAAATAAAATATTTAGCTACAGGCCTGGTATCTGTTCTCAAACAAATGTTACTGATTACATACAACCAACACAGAAGCAAGAGTCTGTAAATGTGACTGTCCCTGAGAGAATGCTTTATAGATTCCTAAAGGATCACTGCTGAATAATCTAAATCTGACTTACATGGAAACAGTAGTTAGTCAGTTTAAAATCACTAGGGAGGATTCCTCTGAAAATTTTCAGGTAACATAGCTAGATTAACTAAAACCAATGTTACTGTTGAGTACAAAGAAGACAAGACTGTATACTCTGCAAATTATGTCAATGTTCCTAAAGTATACTGATATTTTGAAAGATTTGATCAGCAATCTCAAATTGCTACACAATAATGTCTAGGTAAATAAAATACATTGGACCATAACTTTAGATAATGTTGAATGGAATCTTTAATAACAATAAACAAAGCAATAATAAATAATAGGATTTTTTTTATTTTGTCAAGCATAAACCTTAATTGATAGAACAAAATGCTTAGGTATATTGTAATCATGTTCACATCATAGTGTTATTGATATGGTTCTAACTATGGTATATATACAGTGCACCAGGCAGAATGATAGATGCTTTGCATACACTAGCTCTTCATTCAGTACACTCTTGTCAATGCTTCACAGAACACATATTAGTGAAGGGAAATGAGACATTTCTAAGCTGCTTGCTCAAGGTGGTATACCAGTTACACATACAGTCAGTATTATCACTAAAACTTGTCTTAGTCATGACTATTTACTTGTATAGAGGAATTTTAAAAATTTTTATAGCCAAGAAGAGTGAGAATTATCCCACATAGTTTTCCCATGTCATGTTTTCTATATTATTCAAATCCTCTGACACAGTTACCTATGTATGTAACTGAATAATGACATAGAAATAGTGCTTCAGGAGTAGAAAAACATAAGTGAAATTTCTTTACTGTGATTCCCTATTGAAGTAAAACATTTATGGCACTTTTTCAGGATCCTGTGCTGGAGAGATGGCTCAGCAGTTAAAAGCAGATTTTACTCTTGCAGGGGACCAGGATCCAGTTCCCAGCACCCACAGGGCACCTAAGAACTATCTGTAACTCCAGTTCCAGGGTGTCTGATGCCCTCTTCTGGCCTCCACCAAAACTCTATGCACACGGTGCACAGGAAGAGAAAGTATTCACACACATAAAAAGAAACTTTAAACGATTCTGCTGTCTTTCTCTGAATCTGCACCTTCTGCATCTCGCCGTCACTGAAGCTAAAGGCAGGAAAGCGACTGTAAGAGTAGAGCTTTTAGTGACATCGGCTCTACCTTTCACTAGAAGCAAGATCACAGAGAAGGCTTTAGTGCCATCCAATTTCATTTTCATGTCTGTGCTATGGGCATAATAACACTTAACTGTTAGGGATGTTGTGATAACACGCGCCAAAATAAAATAAACAACACACAGAGTAGTAAATGTATCATAAATGAGTTCCTTAATATGTCCTAATACATTTGAAGAGCTAGAAAATAATCATCATAAAATAATAAAGATGTTTATTGACTTAGTTTTTATTTTTATTTATATGTATGGATCTGTGTCTTTGTGTTGATTTGTGTATGTGAACACAAGTGCCCACCGAGGCCAATAGTGTTGGATCCCCCGGAACTGCAGTTACAGATGATTGTGAGTCAACAGACATGGGTGCTGGGAACCAAACTCAGGCCCATTGCATGATCAGTACAAACTCTTAACTGGTAATCCATTTCTCCCACCCCAAATAAAGAAGATTTTAAAATCTTAACCTTGTGTATTGAGTTACATTCATAAACCTTTTTCATTTTTAATTCATAACAATAAAAAGCATCACATATATTACACACACACACACACACACACACACACACACACACACACACAGAGAATATATATTACCCATAACATTCTCCAAGGGCCAACATATAAAAAATTGTTTTTTCTTACCATACCATGAAGCACTTTCAACACAGACTCTTCAACTTCCTCTGGGTTACTTCAAACAAAAGAACTCTACATCTTGTAACCATCGCCATTAGATTTCCTAAATGGAATGAAAAACAACAAAAAAAAGCTCTTGGAAAAATGGGAAAAAGTTTTAGTTTTGCCTAACAATTTAAATATCAAACTCCTCATGTCATTTTCCCTCTAACTGATTTTACTTAAATTCTGAAATAAAATTACACATATATTTCTAAATTACAATTTCAAGATCTAAAGTATTGATTTCTAATGACTCTATTGTTGGCATATTCTCATAATGAATTTCATTACATGTATTTTTTTGTAAATCAATTTTTCCATTATAGACATTAGAAAATAATAAAGTGCAATTCTTACATCAAACTAAACACTTTCATTAAATTTAA
>NW_008353342.1:1205055-1243999 GCF_000622305.1 Nannospalax galili
CTCTCCAGTGCTAGAGAGCAAACTGAGAGCCTTAGGCATTCTAGATAAACTGTACAATACTAAGCAGTATCTCCGGCCACTATCTTCTCTTGTTTTATGAAGCTTGTGGATATTCTTCTAAAAGATAAAAAAATTATGGAAAATACATAGTTCTACAGATTTGCATTTAACCTTTGTTAGTTTATAAATAAAAACTTATTCAAACATTTACCAAGAATTATACTTTGTTGCAAAAATTTGATAGTTTTTATATTAAGTATTTTTCTGTCAATACCAAGCTGTCTGTCACTGTATTTCTATCTCAACTTTCTGCCCTGTATTTCCCTGCCCCTCATACATGTACAGGCACTCCCACAAACATAGACGTGTTCATACATTTAACAAGTCCAATTTATTATAAGAAATCACAGTGGATAATCACAGCAAGCACAATAAAATCACTATTATTCATCAACATAGGTCTATATCATTCAATAGGTATTTTGGTTTCACTAAGCACCTGAGTGTGTGAAACATACAAGCTTAAGAAAGCATGTCGTAGTGATCAGTTTTAAATCAGTCACTTTGGATCACTTAGCTCTCCTGGTGTATAATGGATCTCTTTCAAAAAGTTAAATATGGAAAAAGGAGTCACCCAGTCTCTCAGACAACATTACACCTCAAGTTCTCTTGGCAGATTCACATCAGGTACAGAATTTGAACAAAAATTTGCTTTAATCTCCCTTTTTACAGAGGCCAGCTAAAATGTAATGATTTTAAAGCATCTGTAGTCATTAGCTCCAAAAGCAAGCACCATATCCTACTTTTGAGAGTGCAGCTTTGAGATACTGCACACCCAATTTCTCCTTTCCCAGATCACTTCCCCTTTGGGTTCTGCAGTACAGAGCATGAAAAAGAGACAGAGCAGGAGAAGAAGGGGAAGGAGCGTGTTCCTGCCTGCTTGCTGCTGTCTGCAGCATCACCTTTACAACCATCCTCCCCCCAGGACTGCAGTCTGTTTGTCTATAGGTTATGAAGGTCCTTCTAGAACTCTCTCTCATTCTACCTTCCCACAGGTTCACTGGGTGTGTCGGGGGGCGTGTCTTACATCACTTCCTGACTTTTCTTGGTTTGAGGTCTGTGAGGCCTCTGCTCAGAGCTCTGGTGACTGGCTGCATAACATCACCTCCTAGAACTGTGTCCCTGCCAGACAACTGAAGTTCCCTCTTTCAGGAAGTGATAGAGCCCCAGGACTCCACTTTGTTCTCATGCCTGCAGGTGAAGCTTCTTTCTTTATGTGACACCTCTTTGTTTCCCAGGCCTTGCTCTCCTTTCAGTTCTTTAACAGCTCTACAACCCATTATTCATATGAAAATTTATTTGTTAAAGACCAGGTGTGCTGGTGCATGTTTTCTATCCCAGCACTGAGGAGGTAAAGGTAGGTCAATCTCTGTGAGACTGAGGACATCCTTGTCTACAGAGTGAGTTCCAGGACAGCTGAGGCTACGGGGAGACCTTGTCTCAACTCAACACCCAAAAATATTTATTAAAATAGTGGAGCTCATTTCTTTTTATTTCTCAATTGAACCCTGAAAAAAAATTTATTTTTATTTTGAATGTGAGAAGAGTAAGTAGAAAAGGGAGAATGAAGAATCTTACAGTGTTTTATATTTATTTGCAATTTATTTTATTATACCATCTCCAAAAGACTCATGTAGTAGACCAGTTGTTACAATTATTTGATTAACAAACAACTGGTAAATTTATTGCATCCCTACAATGTGTTGTCAAATTTTACAGATTACTCCATTTAGTATTCATAAGTTTTAGAAAGTGTACATTAGATACATTTTGTGGGTAGAAGATTGAGATTAAATTCAAGTTACATGCCATATTCTAAGTACAGCCCTCTCTGTCCCAAGCCACACTGTCTTCATGGACTGCTGTGAAAGGATTCTTTCTCTCTCTTCCCTGTTTCTGCCAAGTTGCTCCATGCACAGGAAGATTCTGCTATCCTTTACTGTAGTTCTTTTTAAATTTTTCATTTATTTATTTATTTTTATTTATTTATGTTATATGTATGAGTATTTTGCCAGTGTGTATATAGGCACACCTCTGTCCTGCAATGCCTGCCTGGGCCCAAGGACGGCATTGAATCCCTGGGAACTGGAGTTACAGACCTTTGGTAACAGCCTTGTGGGTGCTAGAAAGGGGCTAGAAAGATAGGGAAGACAGGAGGCTTTAAGCGGTGGGGTGGAGGAAGACAGCAGAACACTGGCAATGTTTAAGTGGAAGGCGGCATGCCGGGCACGGAAGGGTGTAAATGGGGAGTGTGGTGGGAAATGAGAGAGAGGGTCACTAAGTATGTATGAAAATATAAGCCAACCTGCTACTTTTCCTTTTTCAAAAATCGACTCCAGAAGTTTAATTATTGATAAAAATTAAATGCATGGAGCACAGCCTAGCTTTCTAAATCCATGTTCTCGACCGTTGATGTTGGAAGAATATGTTCTTTGTTTTAGTGGAAAGAAAAACAAAAAACCAGAAACTAAACAGACAATTTGTCAAGGTAAAAAGCAAATTAAAATGAAAATAAATTAAATAAAAATACATAAAATAAAGCAAATTAAAAAAGAAAATAAACCGCATTTGTTTGATTCAGACCTGCCTTATGAACTGTTTAATAAAATAATGAAACTGCTGATCGATCATAGTGCCAAAACTGCTTCTATTCTGCTTTCTCCCTCAGAACGCTTCTTTCCATCTAAAGAAGAACCCACACTTGAGTGTCAGTAACCCCTGGCACACTGGTGACAAGTAGCACCAGTGGACAGACATGAGTACAAGCGTGTTAGAGAGATGCAGACAGCCAAGCTGCCCAAGGACAACAACTGTGTGAGGAAACAGGAGAGGACAGAAATGGACCACAAGGGCAGGGTGGGGTCAAGCTTAAATTGCATGACCAACAAAAATGCAATAATTTATTTCCTTGGCTCTGAGTTTACAAATCTGGATTTTTATGATTTTTCTATGACTATCAGTCTCACTTTCATATTAAAATTTAGTGAATTAGTAAGTTCAGTGCAATCAGATTACATAATACTTTTGTCTATGACAAAATCCTATTTCAGTTCTTAGTAAAAGTGCTTCACACACACTTTACCGTCTATCCCAAAGACTCTCATGGTTTTCTCTAAGGACAAGATGTAAAGAATAAACTGTACTGTTTCATCAAGGACATTGCTAAGGGAACTGGCTATTTTGTTTATTCCCTTCACATACATAATGGTGAATAACACTGTGCCTTGGTGGTTTCTTATTACCAACTTGAATTATACTACAGCTCCAACAATTTTGTCTTTGCTCTGTGCTATCAGGGAAATGGTCAATACACTGAAAAGACAAATGGCATCATTTTACTTTGAAAATACTTTTCACTTATTAGACTAAAAGTAATGCTGAAAATCTTCATGGTTTGAGGACAAGAATTCTGAGGCCCGATCTCAAATAGTGATCTTACTGCAATGCAGCAAATGAAGTGTTTAGAATGCTTCCAAAATCTTAAGAACAGTTAGTCTAATTGCAAGGGAGGGTTCAGTTACCACTTCCCACCCTCAGTCATATCGCTACAGTAAGTGACAGTAGCTTTAGTCTATGGTAAAAATAACCAGTGCTGGAGTGGGGAAAAGTCATGCTCATCTGTAAACTTGAAGTTACTGTCATCAGTACCATGGTACCGTGATGCCTCAGGCTCTGCTAGCTCCACAATCATGTCAGGAACTAAGTCAGTCAAGCGACGTGGCACAGGAAAGACAAAAGCGAGTAAGATGCAGAAATAATACAGAGCAGACACATGAAGGGAAAGACCAAAGCAAATGATTAAGAGAAAACAAAATTGCAGAGAGAAGGAAGGAAAAGAGGAAAGAGGGAGCAAAAAATTCACAGAAAGACATGACAGACAGACAGAAAGACAGAGAAAGAAAAAGGTTTGGGGAAACGCAAAGCCAGGGAGAGAGATGGCAAGAAAAAGAAAGAAAAAAAAAAAACCACAGAGAATGAGAACTAAGAATAATTGCTTTTTTTAAAATTTTCTTTTCTAGTATGTTCTTTAAAATGGTCATATAAATTAACAAGGTTAAGATGAGGGCAACATGAGTAGAAATATTTAGCATTTTTTTCCTTCAATTTCATTACTTAGGAGTAATTAATTTGTTCCTATATAGGGTCAAGAAACTATTGATTCAGCATAGCGGGTCATCGTTGCTTTGACACAGTTTTCCCGTAACACAGGAGTCAAGACTACTGCCTCTCTATGTGGTTTGCTGTGGCTGTATGGGAGTATGTGCTTCTGCATGTGACATGGGATACTGGCCCTTCTTCCAGGAACTTCAGTCACACTAACTGTTGATGGAAGAATTGAGGGATGTGCTGCAGAGAAGACACAGACTTGGGCATCCCCAGCTGGAAGCAGGGCTTGGCGTGTTGTGGGGGAGCTGGCCCTGGGCATCATGCCCGCCAGGCAGAAGGTAAGATATATTGATACCGCTTTTATGTTTAAACATTTTACTTACTATTTTCATTTTATTTTATGTGTATGAGTGTATTGTTTGCACATATGTAAGTGCACCCATATCATGCATGCAATTCATGCAATGCCTGTGGAAGTCAGAAGAGTCTGCCAGGTTCCCTGGAATTGGAGTTATGAATGGTTATTAGCCTCTGTGTAGGTGCTGGAAATCAAATCTGGGTCCTGTGCAAGTGCAGCTAGTGCTTTAACCACTGAGCCATCTCTCAAGCCCCTGGAGATTTTATTTTGTTGCTTATAACTCAAGCTGGTATCATGGAAAATTCAACAGACATTTCATTCTAACAATATCTAACATTTTATATTGATATATAAAGCGTCATTGGTTTGCTCTGACACATCGTAGATAATTCTAGATATGAAGACATCATAAAGCTTTATTTTGTATTTAAATACAAACTCACAAGCAACTAATTTCTCCATATTCACACTTCAGTGACATACAGGAAAAGACATCATGTTATAATCACCATGACTGAATAATTTGAAACTTGACAGGTTAAAAAGCACGAATCAATTACCACCACTACTCAGGAGTGAAGGGGATGTAGGCAATTGTGATGGCTAAACTTGGTTGTCCACTTAACTTTTTCTGGAATAAACTAAGATGGACCCCTCTGGGCCTTCCTGTGGGACTTTCTTGATCAGATTGTGTAAACATGGGCAGCATCTTCTGGTGGCGGCACAAACAAAAAGACATGGGAGAAGGAGGCTTTTGTTTTCTGCCCGCTTGTCTTCACTGTCATGAGTTTATCTGTCCTGTTGTGACTTTGTGGGTTTTTTTGTTTTGTTTTGTTTTGTTTGTTTGTTTTTTGCCAATATTACAACTAGCTTCTTTAGTCTTCTGACATAAACTGAAGACAAGCAGCTCTCTAGGAATCGTCAAGGTCTTCAGCAACAGATTGGGTCTGCAGGGACATCCAGCGTATGGACTGAGTGACTACTGGATTCTTGGCCTCTCCGTGGTGAGACAGTAATTGTTATATTACCTGGACTATATCAAATAAACCAATCAAATAAATCTTCTTTTAATATATATATTCATTCTATTTATTCTATTCCTTTAGAGAACTCTAATACAGTGATAAACAAACTGTTTTCTAATGAATTTATGACATGAAAATTGAAATGATAGACCACCATGAAAACAAATGCCAATTCTACCCAGGTACTTTGGGGAAGAGCCCAAGTGACAGGAGGCTGTGTGTGGCCTTGGGTCAAAAGGAGGAAAACACAGGTGGGGGAAGGAGGCTCCTGTGCCTGTGATAGCAGTGCAGAACAGGAAAGAAGCCAGTCTGCTATTTCTAATTCAGATACCTTTTTCATAATTTAAAAAATCAAAGCTTGCTGTTTATTAAAGTGATAGGTTTTTGGTTTTATAGTGATACTATCTGTAAACAGAAATGATGGAGCCTCTGGGTACTTCCTAAAATACTACAGATAATGTTTGTGGATCAAAAGATGATAATGAATACCATATAATCAACACTGGGACATGCTATGTGTTCCATGAATGCATTCTCATTCGCTTTCTCTCTCTATCCCTCCCTCTCTCCCTCTCTCTCTCTCTCTTACCCCTGCCCATAGAAAATATATTCTTAGCATCCCACAATGCACACCTTTTAACAAGGCTGTGACTGCAGAATCCACTTCTGTTTTTCTCATACTACCTCTGGGATGGTAACAGAGCTTGTGAAATGCTGACCTTGCTATCTTAAACTCCATGGAATTCCAAGATTCTGTAATTCCAAGCAGAAGTACTGTTGAATACGACAGGATCAAGTGACAGCACAGGGAATCACCCCCTAAAATAGTTCTGTGTGTCTCTGTAACCCAGGTGTTTGGACTCAGCAAACTCAGGAGCAGCTGGAGGAGGGCCATGGAGAAGGGACCTGCCTGGGTCTGTGGATGTAGTAAGCACTGTGTTCACTGTGCATATGAAAAGGCCCTAGGGGGTAATATTCACTTACTACCATTTCATTTTAAGGTCAATGAGCACAAGGGGAAATTTTGTGTTGGAAAGATGAAGGAGGGAAAAGAGGATGACAGTAGTTAGATTCCTGCTCACTAGGCATTTCAGTGCCAAATTGCAAAGCATAAACTTATGCATGTGAAGTTTGGCAGAAATAGGAAGCTTTATTTGGGAGGTAAGCCAGTACGAAAATGTTGTGCCTGAAGTAAACATTTAGGGTTTATTTTACGGACTTGTTTCTCCTTTTAGTTCAGCATCCCCTGGATTCTCCTAAACGTGTGTCTGTCATCTCTCTCTTTGGGTGGATCTCTGCAGGTCCAGGTGGTAACAGTAAAATCTACACTGTGGATCTTCCAAGCCCCAATTTCTGAAATATAAACCTTGAATTCATAGAAGAATCGTGGCTTCAGTTTTCAGGATGAGAAGCGTTTCATGTTTTTGATGTTTGGATATTTTTATATTACTTTTTATGAGTAAGCTTAGACCATCAGAAAAGAAGTGGACCTTGGAAAATAAAATTTAGCAAAATAATTTAACATTTAATGGAAAATGTAATCCTGGAGCATCGTGTCTCATAATTCCCACTCTCCAGTAAAACAAAGATGATGATGGTCATTTATTAGGCAGTTTTTATGCCGAGATAATGCATTAAATTTTCTACTTATTGTACCTTTAATGTCCAGAACAAAACCATGAGGTTGGGGGTATTATCTTGTCCATTCCATTGATGAAAAACTCAATGTCAAAGTAGTCACATATACTTTCATAAGACCCCACAGTTTTTAAATGCTAGATCATATTATCATATCTATACTTGTCTGATTCAAAAATAGAATCTTAATTATGGTATTCAACTGCTATTTAGTTATGATGAAATGTAATCATAGTGGTCATGTTAATCCACTTTTGGTACAATAACAACCTCTCAGTGGTCAAGCAACACTTTGGAAAAACAGGTTTATTTAGCACGTAGTCTTAGAGTTTCTAGGGAATGGCTCCATTATCAGCTTGGCCCTGATGGGGGTCCTCAAGGAGGATGACATCACAATAGTGGGAGCACATACAGCAGTTGGAGATCACATCTCAAGCCAGGAAGCCAAATAACAGCTATGGACTGACTGGTGTTTCACTAGTATTCTATGACCTCTTCCCAGAGCAGTGTCCCTGAGCTTCTCTTACATCTCCTCATGGTCCCATCACCTCAACACTTCCACACTGAGAACCAAGCTTCCAGCACATGACCCTTTGAGAAGCACACCCCAAACGGGAGTGAAAACTCTGCTACACATTAGGACTTGGGTAGTGGACTCTGTGAAACTCTCATCATCATTAACAGGATGAGTTTAAACATCAGTTGAATTTTGGGAGTTGTAAGTGTATGTAATTACCAAGCTCTGGACTTCCATGTGGAGTTGAGGAAAATCTACAGACAATGTCTAATGGTGACTCCTCCATAAAGAATCAAAACTATAATTATGGGGAAAAACGCAACCAAAGATCTAGAAGAAGGCAGCAAATAAGTTCTGATGATGAGACCAAACAGGTTTGAAGGAACATTCTAGATAGATCCAATGAAGTTCTAGAGAAAACACTGAAAATTCTCCTCTGAGCGAAGAAATCATTTTTACTTATTTGTATGTGACAGGCTGCACGGTCTTCCAAGGGCTAGTGTCCCGTTTCTTTTCATGAAAATGAAATTCACATAATCTGTACTCAGACTAAACACACTGGTGGGGAAATCCACAATAAAAAAAGGAGATGGGAGGGGGAGAAGAGAGAAGAGCTCAGCTCAGCGAGCCTAAGAGGAAGAACATTTGGCCACAGCAGTGCTGTCCAAAGAAGAGGTCCCAGCCTAAGAACATACTAAGAGTCCACAGGCTTAGCTCATGGTAGTCAGTCCTGGGAAGGTAAAATCAGAACCAACAAGAAGTGAGGGCAGAGAGACACGGCGAGGATCCTGACAAAGCGTTCAGAACAACTGCTGGTAAAAGCTGGAGGAAACAACCTCTGGGAGAACTTGGTGGCTGCTGGGGTTAGTGTTTTCACCACCTCTAATCTAATGCTCTGGCAACTGTCCAGCCCCTAGTTACATATCCAGTCTTCTACTTAGACTGCCCATCCTTATACTGTCCACCCTACTCACACTGTCCATTTGTACTCAGTGTTCACCCCTACTCACACTGTCCACTATATTCACACTGCCCACACTACTCACAATGTCCACCCCACTCACACTGTCCACACTACTCACACTGTCCACCCCACTCACACTGTCCACCCCACTCACACTGTCCACCCCACTCACACTGTCCACACTACTCACACTGTCCACACTACTCACACTGCCCACCCCACTCACACTGTCCACACTACTCACACTGTCCACACTACTCACACTGCCCACCCCACTCACACTGTCCACACTACTCACACTGCCCACACTACTCACACTGCCCACCCCACTCACACTGTCCACCCCACTCACACTGTCCACCCCACTCACACTGTCCACCCCACTCACACTGCCCACCCCACTCACACTGTCCACAGTGCTCACACTGCCCACCCCACTCACACTGTCCATACTACTCACACTGTCCACAGTGCTCACACTGCCCACCCACTCACACTGCCCACCCCACGCACACTGCCCACCCCACGCACACTGCCCCCCCCGTTCACATGCTCATACTCTATGCATATACCCAACTCCAACAGTTCTTTTCATTAACTCTTGTTCAACTCCTGTAACTTTGAAAATCAGTGGCTGGAAATGAGAGACAAATCACGGGGATGGGACCAAAGAGGAAAACAAAGAAACTGCCTCATGTTAGAGAACAAGCTAATGAAAAAGAAAATAGAGTCTCATCCAGTGTTTCTCTCTTGTCTCTTCAGAATACCATAGTAGACAAAAAGCTGGGATGGAAAAAAGACGGGTCACAGATAAGGTCTAAATACTTTGGAGTACCTCAGTACTCCGGAATTGAAGAATAGGTAGGAAGGAGAAAATTCAAGAGTAGAAGCGATCAAAATAAAGATGAGAAAAAAATGTGCCTGAATAGAAGGCAGAAATGAGAGGAAATACTCGGGTATTTTAGTCATTGAATTCTTATCCTCCTTTACCCCTACCTTTCCTATTTTGCCCTAAAATTGACCCTGAACAGTGAATATAGAGATTTAGTATTCAGTCTGAGAGTCTACTTCCAGCTGTGAATATCAACGCAATAATGGCTACTATTACCAATGACTGCTGCCTTACAGCAATTTTCAATACCTGGAAGAAAGAATAAATGTCATTTAGATATAGTGAAACATAAAGACATTTTGGATGTTAGAGTTCAGACTTTTAATATGTACCGAGCTGTAAAAGTTTCAGTTACATGACAGCAATAACCATGTGGGTAAATATCGTGTACATTTCACAAATCATAAAAGAATTTCTTCCCCCTAGGATAGCTCTAACGCTAAATTCTGTTTGTAACAACTGCATTAAAATCTTTAACGTGTATACAAAGGTTTTCAAGCATAAGTAAGTTAGTTTTTTTTTTTTTTCCTTTTTGAGACAGGGTCTCCCTGTAGCCCCAGCTGTCCTGGAACTCACTATGTAGACCAGGCTGGCCTTTAACTCACAGACATCTGCCTGCCTCTGCCTCCCAAATGCTGGGATTAAAGGCATGCACCACCACGCCTGGCCTGTGTTAGATTTTTTTTTTTTTATAACAGATTCAAAAGTAAAGAAAGTGTCCTTACATTAAAACTTTGAAAGAATTTCTACTTTAATGAGCCTATTTTTTATGTGCAGAATTTGACTAAAAGAAAAAATATACTTTAATTATAAAAGTAAAAGTTAGGAACCAGCCTAAAAGCTCATCAAGAAAGGGTGGTTAAAACAAATAATAGCAAATTAATCAGTTGGCTATTCACATCATTTGAAGTATATGTGCACATTCTGTATATGTATGTATTTGTGTATATGTATATGTATGCATGCATGTATGTATGCATGTATGTGTGTATGTGAATGAGGGAGAAAACAGAGGGATAGAGAAAAATACATCAAGATTTTAACTGTGCTCATTTGTGAACATTTTAGATAAGAAAATATGTAATTATTCTTTTAAAATATTTTGATGTTATTTCAGTTTTTCACACTACATGTCACATTTATTAACAGGAAAACAATTTCCAAAAATGTATAGATACACATACCTTATAAATAAATTACAAGAAAATCACTTCCATATTCAGTATTCTGGAGAGATTTGCATGCAAAATAATAGTTGCTGAATTATCAGAACAGTCCACAGTTTTGGAAAGTTCAATACATTAATGCACCCACAAATTCTTTAACACATCATCATTAAATATTCATTAAGTTTCGGTCATCATCAATTCCCAGGTCTAAAGAGAAGGATGAAGCAGCTTATTTGTCTTAAGGAATACCAAACATTGAAACCAGAAAGGCAGCAGAAGTAGACTGTCCGTGTTGGTCTTCGCCTGGAAGCATATTGATATCATCACTAGTACAAGCATAACTACGTACTGTGGGGTCTGGAGCAATTTGGCAGATGTAACTTTGTAGATGTCAATACAAGCAAACAATTACATTATTTCTAGCCTTAGTGCAGTCTGCTGTAAGAAAGAATGAAAGCGTCACAGGGCAAACAGATTTGTTTGTCTTTCCCTTCTTCATAGTGGCTTCCTGGCAGATGTCCCCTGGATTTCCAACTCCAAGCAGTCAAATAAGGACTCTGGGACCAAACCCCACACCTCTGGCGTGCCTAGCATATTACATCTTTGTGATATATTTGGTTTAGGACTTCATATTCAGGGTATATTTAAAAAGTAATCTATAAAAGATAGCCTATGATTGTATTTTGCATGTTTATTAAAAAGGAGTAAATGGATCAAAGAAAGCATCTGTGGTCTTTCCTTGGGGTTTAGGAGAAGATAAGATACATACTTAATCCACAATTTATAATCCTAGAACCTCCTTCAAACCCAAAGGGGCTATTTATCATCTCAATGCTTAATGTAGCCAAGAGAGAATTAGCTTTCTGTAATGAAAAGCCTGAAATTTGGAGCTATAAACAACAGAACAGAGAGCTCTGTGCTGAATTTATATGCTCTCCAGACATCATCCAAGGTGAAGAAATCAATGGCAGCTTGAAAATCATCTATTGAACCTCAAGAGATAGCTCGTTCTCTGTGCTTTGCTTTCTCATACAATCCTACATAGTGTTCCTACTACTGATCAATTTCTCTCCCAGGGGAGTGCTAATAGGCTAACAGCTACAGAAGTCTGTTTTGTTCTATAAACCAGCGGGATCAAAGAGGGCTCACTGGAAAATGTAATACTACTTCTGACTTCCTCCAAGAGGGCTGCTATCACTACCATAACTTTTGATGCCACTTTGGAGTCTTTTTTCCAAGCTCTTTAGCATACTTGACATGCTTTAAGGAAGAAAATATGGTTCATTAGGGAACAGATCAAGGGGAAAAAAAATAAAAAATCAGTTCCAGAGATTAAAATGTGTAAACCTTACTAAACACAGACTAAGGATATAATGGGAGGTACTTAGACGATAGTTTTCTAAAACATGAATTGCCTATAAATACTGGCTAATGTTTACATTCTATTCTATTCATTTTACCTACATCAAAATACTCCATTCTGAATGTAATTTCAAAAAGTTGCCATTTCTAAAAATGAAAATGAACTTTAGAGAATTTAAGACTAAGTAAATTATCCATTGTAGGAGACACAAAAATTCCATTTTTAAATACATTTAAGAGAAATTCACATTGTAGCTATTTCATATCAAAAGACATTAGGTAGCGCCATTTGAGAACAACACTGATTAATATAAATTTCTGCAACATTGGAGATATTTCATGATATGTGTAGACAATAGTGTATTGGATTTTTGTCTAATTTTAGATCACTGAAATAGATCGCTATTAGCTTGTGCACCAGATAGCACAGCTCAAGATACGGAAGACAGAAAAGGATGAATTTCTCATTATAAGGGACAGCAGGTTATAGTTATGTGACACTAGCCGCCAGGGGCTCTACTGTCTGCTTCCCACCTGTGAGATCACATAATTTTCACAATGCCTTATTAGGAGGGATCATTACCAACTTCATGCACACAAAAATAGTCAGAGATATTAAGTAACTTGACAAAGAGAAAACAGCCTGTGTAATTAAGTCTGTTATAATCCAGGGTCTACAGGTATGTCTCAAATGTTCAGAGGGAAGATTGTGACTCAAAATATTTTGATGTTCTTTATAATGACGTATAATGATTAACCCCCTCTCTGATCCATTTTATAGAACTGTACATATATTGGACAGGAAGCAAATAGAGAGAAAACCATTTCCATCAGAGTTTCAGAACTCTCACCTGTCACCAACATTTATGATACATAGTAAATACTTTTAGAAACAGAGAGCAAGAAAATTAAATCATATTTATTAGAATCAAATTGCCATTTTGTAAATAAATTGTAGTTAGGGCTGGAAAGATGACTCAGCGGTTAAGAACACTGTCCTTGCAGAAGACCTGGGTTCGAATCCCAGCACCATCATGACAGCTAATAACTGTCGGTTACTCCAGTTCCAGGGAACCCAACAGCTTCTTCCATCTTCTGCAGGCATTGCATGACACTGCTGCACTTACATGCAGGCATAACACTCATACACATAAAATAAAAATAATATTTTTTTAAAATAAAAATAAGTAGTGGTTGAAAGTAGTAATGTCTGTGACCATAACAATGATGGCAGCTTTCAGATTTTATTTGATTATGCCAATATTCAAGGTCAAAATTCAGAAGTTAGAGGACTTTTGCCTTAGATAAATAAAAAGTGAATAGTCAATTATGTTTATTAAAAAAATCAATGTGGTGGAATTGGGAGGATTTAAAGGGGAAGTGCTTCATAAATATGATCAGAATACATTGTATGAATGCATGAAATTTTCAAATAATAAAACTTTTTTAAAGCCTCTGTACAGCAAAGGGAAAAAATGAATCTGGTGAAGAGGCAACGCACAAAGTGAGGAGGAACCTCTGCCAGCTATGTACGTCATGGAGAACTAACACTCAGCTATATACGTCATGGAGAACTAACACTCAGCTATATACGTCATGGAGAACTAACAACACTCAGACCACACAGAGAGAAAGTCGCCAAATGGCCCACTTAGAAATGGGCTATTGAGGCCGGGCGTGGTGGCGCACGCCTTTAATCCCAGCACTCGGGAGGCAGAGGCAGGCGGATCTCTGTGAGTTCAAGGCCAGCCTGGTCTACATAGTGAGTTTCGGGACAGCTGGGGCTACAAGGAGACCCTGTCTCAAAAAGACCAAAAAAAGGGGCGGGGAGCTGTAGATCTGAACGGCATATTCTCAAAAGAAGAAATAAAAATGGCTAATCAATCTCTTAAAAAGCATTCAACATCTTTAGCAAGCATTTAATTCTGAAATCGCATCTTACTCCAGTCAGAATGGCTGAGATTAAGCTGAAGAGATGGCTCATCGGTTAAGAGCACTGACTGCTACTGCAGAGGACCCGAGTTGGGTTCCCAGCACCAACATGGCGGCTACGAACCATCCTTAACTCCAGTTCCGGGGTAATCCGAAGCCCTCTTCTCACCTCCGTCACATTGCACAACACTGGCGCACTCACATACATGCAGGCAATACACTCATACACATAAAATTAAAATAGTAAATAAAATAAAATTAAAAAACAAAAATCAACTGACACCCAATAGTGGCACACATGCAGGGAAAGACCAACCCTTATTTGATTCTGAAGGTGAACTGGTCGCCCGCACCATGGAAATCAATGTAAAGAGAGATGAAAGGGCTAAAACCAGCTCTGCTGTATCTACGTCCAGCTACACCGTGCCTGGGCTTATACTCTAGGGACCAGATGTCCAACTGCGGAGATGCTAGTTCAGCCCTGTTCATTACTCTTCTCACAGTAGCTAGGAACCAAAAACAACTAAATTAACTTTAACTGATAGGTTGATAAGGAAAATGTGGTATATATATACAATTTAACTCTTCAGTTATAAAGAAAAATGGAACCATAAAATTAGAGGGTAAAGGCATAGAACCATAAAATAATGTTCTAAGTGAGAAAATCCACACCCAGAAAAATTAATGCACATGTTCTCTCTTAATTGGGGATCCTAACTCCAAATATTTTTAAAATAATTTTATTTTCCCTTTTTATGCATGTGAGCATTTTGCCTGCATGTATGTAAGAGCACCACAGCCAGAAGAGGACTTCAAATCCCCTGGAACTGGAGTTACAGAAATTTCTTAGCCTCTGTGTGGGTGGTGGGAACTGAACCCAGGTCTTCTGCAAAAGGAACAAATGCTCCTAACTGTTGAGCCATCTTTCCAGCCACACCAACACCAAATATTTATATATAAGCATATCTCTCATCTTCCATCAGTGAAGCTTCCTTTTGCAGCAGATGTAGAAGATTACAGAAATACAAATCTGGTCAAACTATCAAAGAGTAAGTGCGTATGGAGTATCCAGCCCCAACTGATGCCTGAACAATGCAACCTCTACACCTGAGGCCATGAAACGTTATGGAAAAGGGGCTGAGATACTGTAAAACCCAAAGGGCCAGGACACCAGCTACTAGACAGTGTCTTCTAGACATGGCAGAGAAGCTGTAGATACGATATCGCCATAAAATTGTTGTCTAAACAAGACCTTCATATGGCATTACCAGATTACTTGCCGTGTAGATGGGAGAATTTCACATGGTTCCATCTTTAAATGAAGACTTACAGGCAATCAATGGATGCAGATGGGGGGAATCAGTTATCTCTAGATACAAGCTCCTGATAGGATCTCTAATCCCAAGTGATCAGCCCTAAACACATGTACACACAAGTAACAAAAAGTGGACACAGTAGGTTGTACACACATATGTATAGAACGATAAGGATTAAAGAAGAGTTTTCAAATGTTCTCAGGCAGAAGGACACACTTCCACCACCTCACATTACCATCACTGGCGATCTGAATTCATGTTCAGAAGCCTGATTTGGCATTAATGTAAGATCCGTAAATGAAATTATGTTAATATGACTATATTTTTTATCCAAAAAGAATTTGTAAATGCACATTTAAGAGGATTTAATCCATGAAGAACAAAAAAATGAGTTCTTCTGTTTAATTCATAATTAGCTGAATTAATTAATGAGAAAAACATAGATTTTAATGTCTTAAGCATTTTGGTACTGCTTTTATTACTTTTTATAATTTAAAAAGTATCTTTAAAGTTTATGAAATTTTATACAAAACATAAGAAGTGATTGCTTCCTGATGATAAATAAGTAGTAACTATAGAAAAAAATGTAGAAAACTTAAAATAAATGTATCCAAATGGCAGAATAATTGTGCCCAAATTTCTCCATCAGTATTGCTGAGAAGAAGTGAAAGCATGGATTTATTTTATGATATTTGTATGACCCACACTTGAAAGTCCAAATCAATTTCTATGACTTTTATTATCCTTCTGTTTACCTACAGGTCCTCAGTTCACAAGACCTGGTGTTACAGGTCATCTGTGGATTAAAGAAAATTCCTTTCAATAGTTTTCCAAAATCTAGCCAAAGCAAATTGATTGTTAAAGTCCTATTGGTCTCCTGATATAGTAAGTCTTACAATCACCATGGTAAATAGATTATATTAGATGCAGTGAGTTATCATGTGATCTGCTGGCATAAATGACTTATGATGACACATGTGGTTAAAAGTCTAAGTGGCTGGGCCAGTGAGATAGCTCAGTAAATAATGATGCTTCCCACCATGCCTAGGGACCTGAATTTGATTTCTGGAACAGAGAACTGACTACCACAAGTTGTCCTCTGACCCCGAGAAGAACACTCCAGCACATGTGCACTATATATATATATATATACATATGGATATACACATACAGATCAATAAATGCTTTAAGAATTAAAACTCATTGTTTGCAGCTCTGAGAGCATCTTTTGCTGTTTGTTTTCAAATAATCCACATGTACTAACATTTCATAAAATAATCGAGAATCCTTCAGATGAACTGCTTTCAATGTCAGAAATGACCATCTTAAAACTAATCAAAACCATAGTTATTTGAAAAGACAAACGAAATAAGAGTATATTGCTTTTATATTTATGTAGAAGAGAGCCTATTTTAACTGAACCCACCTACTGGTTCACTATCTTACACTTTTCCTTGTCATCAAGAAAAGGAAAAACCAACACACACTGAAAGCTAAAAATGTAGCAAGTACGAAATTCTGGTCAGAATTGTTCTTGAAGATTTTGCTCATTTTAGAAAACAAGAATTGAGGTTCGGATAGTCTGTATCCAAGGTTCCAGTCTAGAAGCTGTGGGTCTAGACTGACTTCAGCACCAATACTTTATAGTGAAAATATCCCAGTACATGATATTCTTTCAACCCAAAGTGAGGGTCTCTTCCCAGTTGCCTTGTCTAGAGTCTGCTTTGAGGATCTGATGCCCTATTTTCACAAAGATGAGGACTTAGCCTAGTTCTTATATCTAGCACAGTTCTCAAGTAATTATTTTTGACTAGCTTAGGAATATTGCATAACATAGAGCCTAAAGAAATTAACTGAAGAGTTCCTGAAAGAAAACCAGTGATAGTGAACAGATACTAAACTGTACCAGCACTTGGCCAAGAACCATTACCTAGGGGATTGAAGAGAAGGGGGAATCCAGAGCAGAAGGAAAGAAGCCTTGTTTCACTCCTGGATGTAATTAGGAGAACAAAATCTAGAAAACCTAAATGTGACCTAAGGCATTCTTGGATCTAGAAAGATTCCCTTTGGCTGGAGGTGAGCTGCACTGAAACTTAATGGCAAGATGTGTCTGGACAAGGAGACAGAAGAGGCCAAGGGGACCGAATTCAGCTGTAATTGACTGTGGGTTAGCCTGCAGTAAAGGCACATTGGTCAAGTGTTCTGACCCTGATGGGAAAAAAAAAAAAATTCTTGTACATTACTTGTCACTTTTCCGTTCAGAGGTCAGTGGCGTGAAGTGAGCACGTTATTCTTTTTAATTTCTGACTTCTTCCCGACTACATCATCCACTTTTGATTAGGACCTTTTATTTCATTTGGCAACAATATTGGCTTTAAGTCTGAGCGTTCTGTTAAGATGTAAAAGTAAACAGTTACAATCTGTGATCATTCTCTTGTCATAGAGAGTTAGCGTTTCCTTCTGGTAGACTGAGGTGAACGGGTGTTTTCATACCGCTCACACATGGAGATGTGTGGAACGCGTCCTCTTTTTACACCTTTCTATCGGGGAAGGGAAGGAGGAAAGGAAAGACGGACAGAGCAAGAAAGAGAGAGAGAGTTATGTGACTGTTCATTTTCAAATGTTTCAGTAAGACTGTTTTATTAAAATCCCAAAACTATTTTCAGCACTTACAACTTTGCTTTATGCAAAAAGATATCCCCATATTAATGAAGTTCCATATACAGGAAATGGATTTGCAATTCTGCTTTTCTTCACCACTGTAGTAGCTGATAAAAATTGATAAGTGATAATTAAATCAAAGATCTTTTTGACTTGCAGAAAATAGACACAGTGATCTTTTTGCTCTATCATAAAATGGGTGAGAAATACACTTCCCTTTTAAATGCTGGAGTGGCCAGGCAGTTACAAAGTTGGCCTTTGTTACAAAGTTGGACATGAAGCATGGTAATTCCTATGTGACTTTTCTAAGCCTACAGGTTAAGAAGGATTTCTTGAAGTTGCAGTCCAGTACAGTAAGATCAGTAATTGTCTATTTACCTACAGACTAGTAGCTATTTGAAGGTGAACAATTATGTTCTACTTCCTGTTTTGTAGGTATGATGAGTCCTGACATATATCATAGATGTAAATGTCTTTTGAATAAATTAGTCATATTTTAATGTCTCTTTCAAGTAGGAGTACAAGCAATGTGTTAGATTTCAGAAGTTCTCTCTTCAGGTTTCAAACTTCAGGTTTCTACAGCTTCCCTGTAAATGTAACATGCCCAACAAGCATGTACCTCAGTTGTGCTGTTTTATTTTATATAATGGTGTGCCATGTGGCAATATAAATCCAAAGTTAATTAGAAAATAAAGAATGTATAGGTCACTTTATGTAATTTGGAATGTGAAATATGATTTTGATGGACAAAACATAATTTTAGCATACTTTGTGGTAACAAAAAAGACAAAAGGAAACTGGTCTGGCAACATACCTAGAATGCAATGGCACTCATATTTATTTAACTTACAGGTGATCTGTAAACCTGCAACTTGTGAAAAACAAAATGCTACTCCCAATTGGGGAAAGAGCAGAATCTTGTACTTGGTATTTTTCAATCATTACAATAAATGTACAAAAATGTAGTGCTTAGCTAATATTGCTTTAATTTTTAACACTGGGAGATCTGGGCAAGACTTTGGTATTTCCACTACCATTCCAGAGGGTAACAGATCTAGTACTGGTATTGTTTTCCAGCAGATTGGAAAACAGATTGGGTTGCACTTCTTGCTATATGGTAATGATCCTGGTAACTTCAGTGAGTCACGTGGGATATCTGAGCCTCAATTTCTTCAACTTACCTGTGAAAGCAATATGACACAGGGTAAGACTTCCTTTTCTTATGTTGAGTGACTGAAGAAAAGAGTCACATCAAGGTCTGAGATAAAGGACTGAGATTCAGTGCTTTTGGTCTAGCACGTGGATTTACTACTGTGATTCACACAACAGAAGACCCTCAGGGGTCTGAGAAAGACAGTATTTTGCCTGTAGGATGATGGAAAGAAAATGCCCCCAAAAGTGCCCAACTCCATTAAAGCTGAAATTTACGGGGACCTTGGAGCCTCAGGAAATGACTCAGAAGATTACTTCATAATAAATCCAGAAACAGCAAAGAAATTCCAGGATTACTACGGAATTACCTAAACTTTTAACGAATAATAGGCTACTGGTATAAAACCTTCATCTCTGAGACTGGTTATTGGACAGTACCCAGAACCACTTGCTCTGTGACATTAGGTATGAAAGAGCATTGTCAATCCTTACATAGAATAGTATCCATGTCCTCAAACTTGTGTGCAACCTATGATTTCATTATACAGAATTATGGGCCTCAATCATCTATCATTACTGGCTCCAATAGTATTTTGTCCAATTAAGGACCTCAATATTGAGACTTTGTGGTTAGATGACCTAAAACTCACTTATCCTACAGATCTGTATAAAGTTATCATCTAGAGAGAACAAGCATTCTGGAATTTCAAAATATATATCAATAATTTATCAACACCTATCGTCAGCAACAAGACTGTCAAATTTCAGCTAATGATATCTCCTCACCCATACACATCCGTGAAGTCACTACAAGTCTCAGCACTCGCCTTACGAACAGGGAGCTTTTTAGTGAGTTGGTTATTGGTGGGCTCTGACTGCAATATCATTTCAGTTGTCTTTCTACCAGGAACATGTAAGAATTGTCAAATAAGACTATAAACTCTTCTCCCTTGACAAGTCCTGAGACAGTGATCAGAGGATAAATATTAATACATGGTAACTTTGTAGGACTTAGACAATATTAAATGACAAAAGGATACATTTCTAGTATTTCATGAGCGAACAGTCCCATCTGATGGCTTTGAGAACAGAGAACACCTGAGGTATTGTAGATATAAAGTTACAACTTGGGACTCTAGACATTCTCTCTCTCTCTCTCTCTCTCTCTCTCTCTCTCTCTCTCTCTCTCTCTCTTTCTCTTTCTCTATCTCTTTTTCGCTATTGTAAATATTATTCCCAAACCATGTCAGAGGCAATAAAGATTTAACTTTTGCAATTTCGTACTGTGATTTGGAGAAAATTAGATCTAAAAAACTGTACTTTGAGAAGTTTGTGAACATTGATACAGATAAACAGAGAAGTCTATCACATAAAAATGTGAACACACTCAGCACTGCACAGTGAGTAATTACTAGATATGGTAGCTGAAACTGTTTAGTACTCTACTAGATGTAATGTACATTTTGTGGCAAAATGACAGCACCATGTTTAATTTCTAATTATTTACAAAGAAACCATTTTACAGTGGTGGAAGGACAGCATCTGTTACATAAGATATTGCATTAAGTCATAAAAACACTGCACTATATAAAACTCAGTCAGAGCACTGGTATTTTCTAAGTTGCCCTTCAAGAAAGCCTGTGTCTTCAAAATAAAGGAATTTCTTCTCAAATTGGCATGCACTACTCTGAAGTTGTAAAGGAGGCAAGGAATGAAACAGCCAATCAATTTTCATTAACCCAGGACACAAAACTACCAGGTGCACTCATCGGCAGATAGCTTTAACTAGGACAAAACTTTTGGCAGAGTCTAGCAGCAATTCACAGAAGAAAATAATCACAGTGGTATTATATCTTTCTGAACAGTGTTTACAAATTAAAAAAACAACAACAACATGAGTTGCTAAGATTGAAAATTTGGAGTAGATCATTTTCCCCTTTTTCTTTAATTTATATCAACAACTTATCACCAAATTCACAATCTTCTCCAATCTAAGAAACATAGAAAAAAAAAAAAAACCTTACAAATAATGTGGACTTGTAGGACAAGTCACCCAGCAAGTTTAGCTAGCATTAATGTAACCCAGGAACTGACGCTTTTCCAAAGGGACTAGCTTAGCCTATGACCTGTCTAAGGAATGGCCTCCGCCCCGCTCCAGCCCCTTTCTCAAGCAAAACACACTGTGCTTCTTATTTTTGTACAAAGAAATGGTTGTATCAAAAGTAACTGCTGCATCATCCTTAGGGAAAGTTTCATTTCACTAAACAAGCTTGTACTGATAGATACATGAAGTACGTCTTCACTGTATTTTCAAAGCACACTGATTTTTTTATATGTATTTAATCTTGCAACGAAAGGACCCAGAGTTTAATATAAATGATGCTGTTTCCTAAATATTTGGATATTGCCAAAACAAAGTTCAATCTGAATGAAATTAATATGTATATATCTCTCTATACATATGCAAAATGACAACTTAGGAAGCTTTTTTTTCTAGTAAATGGACAGAACTGAGTTAATAGTTGTCTGAATGTAATTGAGTCAATGACAAGTTGACTCTGAGGACTTTATATTCTGATGCCAAAAATTCCCTTGTGACACACTGAGCTGAGCTTGAAGCAGACACTAGAAACCTGACATTAGTTCCATGGGATTTCTGACTGAGAGGCATAAGTGCCGTGGTTAGCTCAAAAGTGAAGATGTCCAGATTCTGAGCTGACAGGTCCCTTTCCCTGTGCACAGGGCTGAGGATCCATAATGGATGACCACTGCTGCAATCAGGGGCAACAGGAGGCCTGATTTGCCATTATGTCATTTGACGTGAAATTCAGATGTTTAGACTATGGCAGCCCAGTTTTTACCATTTCTAATAGACACATCTCAGGGAAAAATACTCTTTGGGAAATTAAGACTACTTCAAAATTCCCTAAAATCTCAAATTATCTGGTATTTTTTGTATTGGATTGTCAAACACTGAAATGAATGATTAAGATGAACTTTAAATCTGTTGTTTTGGCAGCCTGCACTAATTTTTATCTTCCTGGAGTGGAATGGGAATAATCATCAAGGAAAATAACACTTTAGGGGCTTGATTGACTGAAAACCAATAGCACATTCATATACCAGAGTTTCTTGGGTGCTTCTGTGCCTTTTATAAGGCATCCTGCAGTGCTTGTTGGAGTTTTGTATCTCTTCCCTGTCTACAGTTGTGAGACCTTTGGGAGAAAACCTAATTAAGTCCAGTTTTCTCATTTCGTAAAATAAGAGTAACGCCCCAGGGATTGTTGACAGGAAAACGAAATAAAGCAGAATAAGTGCTTTGCACAATGCCTGACACATGTTAAGTTCTCAATAAACACAGACTATTTTACTTCCTTTCAAGCTTGGTGGAAATAAAATGGTGATGTTGAGCACAGCAGTATAATTTACAACCGTCAACTTTTCTTTCCACAAAGGTTTTCCTATTTCATCTACGCCGAAGATTTCAACTATGCCTTAGAACACAAAAGAACACAAACAAGATTACAAATTAGACCAAACGACTCTTCCATTTTACTCTAAAAATGTGCTTCCCTATAAAGAATGTGTAAAATATTTGAGGAAGTTCTGTTTTTCCTTTCAGGTTCAAAAAAAGTAGCATGTTATCATCCTACACTGCACAAATATGTAGTCTCATTGATTAGCGTTATTTGAATTTCAAATATCATAGAGTCTTGTTTAAGAAGATGATTGGTTCCAATGAGCTTATGGTTATGTCTAGAAGCCAAAGCCGGAACTCAAATGCGAGCACTAGCAAGACGCTGCATTGTTTAATACCTTCAAATCTGTTTTTCTGCTTCCTTGTTTATCTTGATGACCATTTTGCTCCTTTGTGCCATAGGTGAAAATAATGTCATCTTATCTTCCTGGTTTTTTTTTTTTTTTTTTAACTTACAAGCTAAATGCCCATGGTACACTTATCCTCTACTTTTCAATCTCAGCAGTAAGAAAATCAAGAGGTATGCTCAGAGGATGAGAGGCCAACAGCACCCCCAAGCCGCTGCTGTCCTGTAGATGGTCATCAAAGAAATGGTGGGGATGATAAGAAATTGCAAAAGGATGTTCCACAAAGAAAACTGACACATGTCACTGCAGCATTTTATCGTGTTTAGTAAAGTTACATCGTAAATGACTCAGGCTGTTCCTGGGCCATAACAGGTGCTCAACATTTTGTTGAATGTAGTTATTATGCAGAAGTCATATTATGAAAAGGCAGTACTGTTCACGTGAATCTTGTTGATAGCAGAGCAGTCAAAAGCATTATATAGCTTAGTTCTCTTACTGATCATAATGAATTAAATGTTTTCCATTAAGCAAATGATCATGGTGAAAGGACTTTTGTAGTTTGAAATGGCCAGCTCCCCAACCACTAATATATGAATGTATAATGGTTCTACACATACAACTCGGTTACCCTCCAAAGAACCTACAGGCTATACAGCATGAGGAATTTGAAATTTCCAAGATTAACTTAAACTGTTTTACTTATCTAGTGGAAGAGTCTAGACACACAAATTCTGCTTTCAACCAGGGAATATATACTTTTTAAACAAAACCATTTTTGTTTTTCTTCAATGAAGGACCTTCGAGATAGTTTAAAAGTTCATTCAAAAGAATGCAAGCATTTTCCAGCTTGACAATAGATATTTTTATTGTTCTCATGTAATTTCCTTTTTTAAAAAATCCATATAATATTTAACTGTGTTGCTATGGGGAACACTACATTCCACTATATAACATATCAAACAAAAACAATCAGCAAGTCAAGTTTTATTCTTGACAAAGTCATATCACTTAAAAATGTCTTACTCCTTATAGTAGCAGACATGTGCTAAGGATGACAGAAATGCAGATTCTTGCCAGTGCTTCTCAGTGCTAAATAGCCACCATCCTAAATAGTATTCAGCTGAATGATGTTTCAAGACCTCGTCTTATTTCTTGAGTTCTTACTGAGAATAAGAGATAGTGCCCAGAATTTCAGCTGATGAAATGGAAACATGAAGAAAACAGGGCCCAGCATCCAGCCAAGAGTGCATAAATTGCTAAGGATGCAATGCACTGGGAAAGGCAGTGTGGTACATCTGAAAGGGAACTGAATTTAGAGTGTGATTCTTCCTGCCATTCAATTAGAGGCAGAAGTTGCTACAAACAAATGAAAATACAAAATAAAAACAATTATATTTCAATTTAGTAATCAGAAATATAGGCATTGTATGGCTTAAGTTAATATTTTTCAAAGTCTAGTACTACGAATGGTCTGCATAAGAACAGGTAGTTGGCTGGAGAGATGGCTCAGTGGTTCAGAGTACTGGCTGCTCTGGCAGAGGACCTGGGTTCAGTTCTCAGCGACCACATGGTGGCTAGCAATCATCTGTGACTTCTTTTCCAGGGGATCCTACACTCTCTTCTGGTCTTTAAGGGCTTTGCATGACACCCGTGCACTTACATATATGCAGGCAAAACACTCATACACATGAAATAATAAATAATAAATAAATAATAAATAAATAACTTCCTATGTAAGTCTCTCTCCACATGTCAAGGTTCCAAGCAGCTAAAACTCACATGTGAGTACAAGGTCTGACAAATGGAGCATGATTATCCTTTGCTTGTTTCTGCTTATTTCCTTTGGGGTTTAGGATGTGGTTTAAGTTTCTGCACATCAGGTTTGTGACCACAGGGGAGGCTGCTGGCTATTGAGGTGGGCTCTACTCTCCATTCAACTTATAAACACTAAGAGGCACTTCTAAGTTTTTAGAAACTTAAAAACTGATACACTTACATCAATAAAAACAATCAAAAATAGTTTTCACAGTAAAAACAACCCATTGCATGTTCTCACTTCTCCAGAAAACCTCTCCTTGACTCAAATTCCTGAGCATGAATTTCCAACTATTAATCAGTGTTTGTGGAATAACATAAAATATAAGGTATATCCATATTAATAAAACCCTCCAGATGAATAATATCTATTGTGGATTTCAACAAATGCTGAGTTAAGGAAAGTCTGATGATTAAAATAAAACAAACCATCACTTAAATCTTTCAATAATGATTGAACACTCTTTGGGGGATAGAAAATTGAGAGAGACGCTCAGGAAAGCTCAGACTTCTATTCTCAGTAAAAGCATTATGTGTACTTTGACAGCATTTACAATTCAGGTCAAGCCACAGGGTGCCAGCTAAATTTAGCATTATGAGTGCTGTAGAGGTTTTCTTTGGTTAGGAAAACCAGCTATGAGTTCTAGTGGTTTAATTTATTTCTGTAGATGAAAGCCTCAGCCAAAATTGAGGAGTTCAATTTTCAGATGAAGCCATTATATTTTTTTATAGTCCAATTGAAGCAAACTAAAATTTCAGTTAGTGTGTCATAGAAATTATTGTTCTATTGCCTAAACAATAATTATGTGTACATTGTATACATTATTACAAAAATGTGGCAATTGAAAAGGACTGCATGTAACAATAACTATAAACTATTATAGAAGAAGTTGGATTCCTTTAGTCTGTAGAATTCTAAACACCGTAATATTTAGGAATAATGTAATTGTGCAATTTTAAAACTTAATGAATAGATAGAAAGAATAATATACATACCATCGTCACATTTACCACTATTGACAAACCTATGACAGAAATTTTCAGTTCAGTTAGAGTGTGCCTCCAAATGGTTTGCTCATAGAGAAATTTGAACATTTTTCCATGTTTTCTTTTTTTTCCTCTTCCACCTTGGTTTCTAAGTAGAGGTGCATGCAGAGAGAAATTACCTACATTCAGCAGTTGTCAGAGTCTCAAGTGTTGTTGATTTAGGCATAATTTTATGCTGATGGATGTGATGTGCACACTGTTTTGGGTGCCATAGACATTTCATGCTACTGGAAAGGAAAGTTTCCACACTTTTAGGCAGTCATAAGGAATCACTAGGAACATGTAAGCAAACTTACATGTGTCATAAATCATAAAATACCTACGCCTTTTATAGAAAATGGATGATGATTGGATTATTATATAAAATTCCATGAAAATCTGGTGATCAAGGAAACTGCTTTGTCTTCAACCAGAAAGACTGAGAAATTAATTTAGAAAGCCACAGAAGTGATAAGATAGAATAAAACTGGCACAAAGTGAGTAGTACATGAAAGGGATTGCACACTGTGGTAATAAGTGAACGTTTTAAAGAACTTTAAAGTTGAAATTTTAAAGCCATTTAGTTTATAACTATCTGCAAAACTTTTCAGTAACTTGATAATAGCAACATATTTCCTGAAAATGTACCTGGATAAGGATAATAAGCCTGGATAACTCCAGGTGTAATTTGTTAAAGAATGTATTTTAAGTCTGCATCAAACCCCATTTGACAGCGAGGGTGTGGATTATAGCTGCGTAGTGCTTAGTCCAAAATGTGGGACAGAGTTAGAGCTCAGTGTTCACTCGCAACATGAGGGCTTTAGTCTTCCTCATTCTTTTAGAGAAAGCTCTCCACTACTGAAGCATCAATCCTTCACAATGCTGTGCATCTCAGTCCCTTATCCTCTGTGTTTGGAGGATTATAACACCTGACACCCAAGGCCATCAACATCCCCCAGTGGTGGTACTCACTTCTCTTCTTGTACAAGTCTAAAGCCTGCTTTTAAAAAGAAACTTTCAAGAAGTGGCACACATAGCATAATCCTTCTTCATTCTTGTTTTATCTGCCCACAAATTCCTGTTATGACTGTAGAAATCTTATACTACCTAATGGCAAAATGTTCTAACATTTACAAAATCCCTCTCTAGCCCCTGGCTCAGCCACGGGGAAGAATATGTTCAGGTTGGATAACAATTGAGGACTTTTGAAGTCTTCATAAAGGCTTAAGGTTCTCAGGCAACAGAACACTGAGAACACTGGCTTCCCGTGGTGCCATCAACTTCTGTTCAAAATGTGCAAAGTTCTACAGTAGACTAATGATAAACACTCCCTTCTGCTGAAATTGTTGTTTAATTCTAACACCTTTTCCCCTTACCTCTCTCCTTTGTGACACTTACTAACCTTTCAATCATAACAAAGTAAACAGTTATTAGAATCAGTAGGTGCAGGGATTTAACAGGACCATGTTTGAAAGGCCATAAACTGCTACTGTACCACTTGGATGCTTCCAGGATGTGCTATCAAAGGAATGATAATGTTTTTTCGATACTTAATGTAAAGATCGATAATTTCAAAAGCATATCAGACACAAAAGCAAAAAAGAGGGCATCATAATAGCACAATGTATACAATGGATTGCCTTTCTTTTATTAATTTTTATAAGTTGAAATTTGCAATTATATATTTAAGGGTTATAAAGTGATGTTATATGAAAACTATGTTGAATAATTAATTGTTAAATTGAGTCAATTAGTCTATCAATCACCTCTAATACCATTCCTTGTAGGACAAATATTTGAAATTTACTTTCTTACCAGTAATGAAATAAGCAACATACAATTATTATCTGTACTCAGCACTCTAGAATAGATATTGAAATGACCCCCAATGCTGAGAGTCAAAAAACATATATTGAGAGCTGAACATAATGTGCTATTTACTCTCCTCTATTCACACTGCTGGGATCCACAACCTTCCTTTCCTAGTTAGCCAACCTTGTACCCGCTTAAAAAACATGAAATCTGATTTGTGTTGCTCATATACTCTTGGTTATGAGGACAGCCCCTGGAGCACAGTTGACCTAACAGGGTCCACATCCTTAAGTAAAGCTGATCCTCCCTCTCCCTTCAGCTATCAACTGCAAATAGCTCTTCAGCTAGGGATGAGACTTTGTGTTGACTTCCCTCCCTCCATGTTGGTACTTATTGATGGCCTGAGCTTCCATAGGTCCTCTGCGTGCTGATAGGAAGACTCTATTCCTGATAGCCACACATATCTGAATCATAGAAAATGGAAAAAGGATGCTGGCTTCGATCTGCAAGCTCATTCTTACTGGCTAGCTTTCACGAAGCTGGAAAGTGCTCATCTCTATATCTGGAAGGGTTGCTCCATAAGATGGAACCTGTACTTGGAACCATTATTAGGGAGAAGAATGGCTAGATAGGTTAGAAGACTTACCAAAGAACTTATTATTCTGCTAAATGCACATTGTATTAAACTAATCCCACATACTTACCACTATACACATAAATTAGTGCATCTCTCAATGCCCATCAGTGACTTTTTCAGTAGATGGAGATTAACACAGAGACCTACAAATGATTAGCATTCTGATAATAAGAGACTGTGGTGTTCAACTCTAAATGGGACATTGATATCATATCTCCAGCATCCAAGGCTCAGGGATCATCATGAAAGAGGGAGAAGAGAGACTATGAGTGACCAAGATGGTGGGCGACTGCTACGAAACAGTGTTTTCTGGACACAACAGAGCAGTTGCAAATCGGAATACACAGTGATTGTGTCAGCACGTTACTGCGATTTTATAGCCTCTGACCACCTCCCCTTGTTAACTCCACCTCCTGCCCTCTATAGGCATCATTCTTCTCTTGGCAACTATGAGTTGATTGGTTCAGATTCCACATGCAAGTGAGGACATGTTCTTCTCTGCCTAGCTTATTCAAGCTAAAATAATGGTCTTCAGGCCCACTTGCATTCTCTGTGCCGGTTTCCAATTTGCATACGTATATTATCTTGTTTGTTCATTTATCATTCTGATGGAGACTTAGGTTGATTTCAAAATGTGTCTATTCTGAATAGTGTTACATTAATCACTGCGCAGTGTGGACAAACTGACACACTGATTTCTAGTTTTGTGGGTAAATACTAAGGAGTGGGGAGGCTGACTTATGTGGCAGCTCTATTTCAGTTTTTGAGGAACCTCCACATAGTTTTCTAGAGTGGCTGGGCACCTTTACATTCTGCCCAATAGTGTTCTTGGAATCCTTTTCTCCCCATCTTCACTTAGACATTCTGTGGCTTCCATTTTCAGTTACAGACATGCTGGCAAGAAAGACAATGCCCCGTGTGACTGTGTTTTGCATTTCCTGATGGTTAAGGGTATTAAGCATCTTCTCACACATCTGTTGGCTATCCGCATGTCTTTCTAGAAATGACAAGCCATGTCGTTTCTTGGATTTTAGATGTTTTGTTTTCTTGCTATTCAGTTGAATTCCTAACATATTCCTATGATTAACCTCTCACTGGATACGTGCTTTACAATTACTTCTTCACATTGTTAGAAGAAGCTTATTCTCCTGCTTTTCTGCATCTGCCTTTGTTGCATCATTCTTCTGTATCCATAATTTTTTAGAATCAGTCTTCCAAACAACATTTATAGAAGAGAGTACAATTTTCTTAGTGTGTATTCTAAGCATATTATTGAAAATAAATTGACTCCACATGTTCGTCTACTTCTGCATTATCTACTGTATTTATTTGGTCACTATATCTTTAGTTGTTTTGAACATTTGTTTTGAGGTTGACAGCACTATACTGTTTTAAACACTATAGCTCTGTAGTATAATTTGAAATCATGGAGTGAGATGCCTCCAGCTTTGCTCTTTTAATTGTTTGGAATATTTGTGTTTTATGTGCGTATTAAGTCTGATCTGTCTATTGTGTGAAAAATGACAGTGGAAATTTGATACAAACAGAACTGAATCTCTAGAACACTTTGAATAGTACAAGCATTTAACAATATTACTTTTTCTAACTCAGGAACACAACTTATTTCTCCATATGATTTTTTGTGGTATTTCTTAGGGTATGGAAATGTTTTTAGTTTTAGTATGTTAATTTCATACTGCAACTCTACCACATTCATTTATTCTAATAACGTTTTGGTTGTAACTTTATGATTTTACACACACACACACACACACACACACACGCAATTCTCATCAAGAAAGATTGACAATTTAATCTTAGTTTTCACATTTGGATGTATTCTATTTTTTTTTTTTTTTTATCTAATGGCTGTGGTAAGAACTTTCTATACTATTTTGATTAAAGACGACGGGAGGGTCACTCTTATCTTGTTCCAGAGGCTGGAGATAGGACCTTCCCTCTGTCATCCTTGCATGTAATTCTAGCTATGGAGTTTTCTTATTGTATGGGTGTACACTCCTGGAACTGGGTATTTACTTCGATTAGATGGTTCCCTATTTATGCATCTCCCTTCTTCATTATAAGTCTGTTCATATTTTTTGCTTCATGTAATTCAATTTTAGTGAGCTATAAATGCATAAAATACACTCATTTTTGCTTAGGTTCATCAGTTGTTAGTTTATAGGTATTCTTTGTGATCCTTTATATTTCAGTAATATCAGCTATAATTTCTTCTTTTAAATTTTTATTTTATTAATTTGAATAATGGTTTTCATATGATTTTTTCCTGTGTGTAATGATATCTATGGATTTTTCTTACTATGTGGAGGTGTACATAACGTAGTATTTATTATAAAAGGCCATGGGATGCTTTCAAATACTTTTTTTCTTTCTAACATCAATCATCATATGACTTAAGTCATTCATTTCTTTAAGGTGATTTGAGTAAGGTAAATCTTTTTGTATTCTAGGAATAAAGCCCAATTTATCTATCATGCAGGGATACAGTATTTGATCTGTTAAATATGTTGTTGCATTGAATTTCAATATTTTGAAGATTTTGCAGTATATCACTTTCTTTGCGTGCAGTATCCTTGATTTTGGTATCAGGGTAACTCTGGCATTGTAAAGGAGTTTGAAAGTATTTCCTTCTCTCTAATATTTTGGAAACATTTAAGACATGTTGGTAGTAATTCCTTTTTTCTCCTATTTTGTTGAGTTTTTGTGTATTTCAAATATAATACATCTTAATCAAATTTAGAATCCATCCCCTCTCCCCATCCCTTATAGTAGCTCCACACACAACATTTCAGGCATTCAGGCATATATGTTAAGTCCTATCTGGTCCAGCATTTGTATCCTGATGCCCCTCAGTGCAAGTTCATCCACTGGAGTCTAATCATCCCATTTAGAGTCACTCCCTTAAAGAAGGTCTACTCTTCTTCACCCCAGAGCAATCGTTTGCCAATAGTTCCTTAGCTAGGGTTGGGGCCTGCTGCCCAATTCCCTCATTCTATGCTGGAATTTTGTCTGACTGAGTCATGATGGGTCTTGTACATGCTGTCACCATTGTGAGCAAGTTCCCAGAGGCCAGAAAGCCTCTGTTTCCTTATGTTCATGCACCAATTGTGGCTCTTACAATCATTCTGTCCCCTCTTCCACAATGGTCTCTGAGGCATGGGTGGGTGAGGTTTAATATGGAGCTTGGAAGTAGCTAAGGAAAAAAAATCAATGAATAGTCCAGTCTGGTAGTAATAGTTTTTCTTGGACGTCCCGTGGAATTCAGCAGGGACACCATCAGGAACTGGGTATTTCTTTTGTAGCAGATGGTTTGTTACTTAGTCCCATCCTCATTATTAGTCTGTTTAGATTTTTTTGTCCCATGTAATTCATTTTTAGTCATCTATATATGCATAAAATTTGCTCATTTCATCTAGGTTAGTCAACTGTTGGTTTGTAGGTGTTCAGTGTGCTTTTATAGTTCTGTGATATCAGTTGTAATATTTTAATGTTTATTTTATTAATCTGAATAATATTTTTCATTATTCTAGTAAAGGTTTGCTGATTTTATGTTTCCAAAATAGCCAATATTTTCTTTGATTGAAGATTTTACTAGTATTTTTGGTAACCTGCACTCCATGAAGTTCTGTTGTGACTTTCACTCTTTCCTTTTTTCTGCTGATTTTCTTCCTATTTTTTCCTTTTCTTGTTTAAAATATTTATTTATTTATGTATTTATTTTTGTGTGCACGATTGTTTCGCTTTCCTGTATGCAAATGTACTGATATGTGCAATGCCCGTGGAGGCCAGAAGAGGGCGTGAGATAACTGGCGTTAACAATTGTTAGCTGCCATGTTGATGCTGTGAATGAAACTAGGGTCCATCTCAAGAGCAGCCAATGCTATTAACCACTAAGCCATCTCTCAAGTCCCTTTTCTAGATTTCTTTTTTGTAAAAAAAGGTGATTGAGCTTTTGTACATTTCACACAACAGTTCTTTAATCAAATTTAGACTGCCCTCCCCCATCCATGTCCCCCTACCCATACCCCTCCAGTAGACCTTGTGTATTCCTCTATACATGTTAAGTCCTATCCAGTCGAGCATTTATACCCAGATTGTCCTTCAGTGCAAGTTCATCCCCTGGAGCTTAGTCAGCCTGTCTAGGGTACATTTGCATGGCCTGCTCTTTCTCACCAAGTAGTGATAAATCTCTAATCGTTCCAAGGCTAGGTAGGGCCAACCTGCCACCCTTTCCCCTCACGCCACTCTGAACCCTTGCCTGAATGAGTTGGCATGGGTCCTGTATCCAATGCCACCATTGCCATAAGTTCACGTGTGCAAGCTTCCAGTGGACTCAACGGCTCTGCTTCCCTGTGTTCATGGACCAACCCTGCCTCTTACAATCTTTCTGCCCTTTCTTCTTCAATGGTCCCTGAGCCACGGGTTGGAGAAGTTTAATATAGGAATCCTATCCAGGGAAGCAGACTTTTTATCTTTAAAAGTTGGCCAGTTGTGGCCTTCTGTGTGCATCATACTCTTGTATAAGGAAGCTTTACTGGTGAGAGTTGAGAGGTGCACCAGTTTTCTCTCATGCCACCCGCCCCCCATTCTGCTCTATTCCGTGAGTCTTATGTGTAGAGGTTCCACCGTAGATATGTCACCTAGGACTGGGCATCTCTCAGACATATAGTCTCCGTGTCTGACCAGTTTTGGGATTCTGCAATACCTTACATCTGTTGCAAAATGAAGCTTCTTTGATGCGTGGTGTATGGTATACTTATCTATAAATTATAAGGATCCATATTTAGCATATGGTAAGAAATTTCATTTGCCTATAGATAAGACAGAGATACGGTTTTCTTATGATCTATGACCTCTCCAGCCACGTGTATTTGGCTGTGTTTACAGTACCACCCCTGAATTCATGCCCATTGAAGGGCTTTAAGTCCAATTAGATAACTGTTGATCACCCCCTAGATAACAGTGCCACTACTGCACCAGTAGAGATAGCTTGCTATGCTGGTTGTTATGGTCATTAGGCTTTATGGCTGGGCTGGACCAATGATTGATATCTTCCCTTAGCAGCTTGCATAGTAACCTCTATAACAATGAGAGCTAAACTTCAGGGAAGAGCTTCCAGGTCAGTTCCTGCTCCCTTGTTCCAAGTCCTGTGTCTGAAGTGTGTCCTGTCTTCAGCAGTGAGGTCTTGTCTTCCAGTTCTGGGAGGTGATCAAGAACTCTGGCAATAGCCTGTGTTATTTTGGGAGTCTCCTGTCTGGTACTGTGTTCCTTGCCATACAGCCCCCAGGTATACACATGCACTAAAGTTCAGGCACCATATGTGTATTTCTCAGAGAGTTTCAAGGGCAACATAGTTCCCTCTGACTTCCCTAACCCTCAGAGATCCATTCATCTCTACCCCCACTCTCTGACCTCCTTTTTCCCTCCCAATCAAAGTGTTCCCATCATCACCTCCCTCTCTCCAATAGCACCTGCCTCCTGCCATTCTCCCACTTCCTGAGTTCCCTCCTCCCCTGCATGTCCCTCCCTCCTGCCCTCCCAACTTTACCCTTCCACTTTCCTTACCTTGATTAACAACCTGGTTTCAGTCTTTGAGAACAGTCTTTCACTTAGACATCTACTTCTACAACCTTCCTTCTTAGAACTGCTTTTGCTGCTGCCCATACCTTTTGACATCCCACATTTCCTATTTTCATTTTCTTGATAAATTTTTTAATTTAAATTTTGATGTATTTTCTTGGGCTCTGCATTTTCAAAAGCAGGTTATATATTTTTAATGTATTGTGAATTTTCTTAAATTCATCCTATTATCGTTGCTATTATTACAGCAATCAGAAAAGGTACTTGAAATTAAATTAATTTCAATTTCTTAAATTTGTTAAACCTTATTTTGTACCTTAATCTTTGAACCTTTCATCTTTCCTGGGGCTGTTCATTGTTACTTGAAAGGAATGCCTACGTGGCTGTTGTGGGGTTAAGTGTGCTGTGAGTTTCATGCTGTGAGTTTTGGGTGGGCACAGTTGGTCTGAAGTCCTGTTCAACTCCAATCTTCCGGTATTAATTTCCTGTCTCGGTGAGGTGTCCATTGTTGAAGATGAGACACTGAGCTTCTGCGCGATTATTTGCCACCCACCTCTTCCAATCATTTCAATTATTTTTGATGTTCTGATACTGGGTGTGCAAACACTGTTATAGTCTCTTGATTAATTGACCTTTTTATCAATATATAATAGTTTTATTTTTTTTCCAGTTTTGACTTAAAGCCCATTTTGTGTCACATGCCCACCACCCCTCTGGCTGGCTCATACCCCGTAGGTGTGGAATATCATTCTCCATCCCTCCTCCACTTTCACTCTGTGTCCTTAACAGTGATTTGAGTCTCTTGCTGATGGTGTGTCGCTGGACTTTTTTATTTTACTGTTCAGGATCTTATGCACTCTTATGACCTATGTTGATCCTTCACATGTATGGTGCTCATACATACACTCAGGCATACATATAAACACATAAAAATTGAAAAATAAAAAAGAGATTTATATTAAAAAGTGACATTGTTTTCATTCTAATGTTGTATGAGATTTCTGACTGGGTGTAAGTGAGACCACAGGTGGGGCCCTGTGATAGCTCCTAGTCAGACTCCACAGAATGTATTCTCTGGTGAGGCAATAATCATATTTGAGATCTACAGGTAGCTAAAACTGTAGGGTGGTTTTCACAGTTAGGAAGAGTCACAGCTGAGGATTGGTGCCCAGAGTTTGTGCTCTTTAGAAGTGCATCAGTGTGGATGACTTTCCTATGACACAGTGAGAACCACACAATGGAGTTCTGACCTCCTGATCAGGATCCAGTTCTGATGCATCTTTTAATCTGTGTAGAGACAGGACTTTTCCTACCTAGATGTTGTCATTGGGTGGGCTTTTGGATGAGTGGAGTCAGCTCCTACACATTTTCAAAATGGGTGTAGGTAAGAATCACCCTGCCTGGTCTGGGTCTTAGGAAGACCTCTGAAACTGGTTGTGGAGATTAGCCAAACTTCCCACTGTATTTCTGAAGGCAACAACTGAGCTTTGTGGAGCAGCTATGAACTTGGCTGGTTTCTCCAGGCAGCACCCCAGATGAGAGAACATTAAGGTAGTGTCAAAGTCAGTGTACGAGTTCCTATGATCTCCATTTCTTTGTTTCAACCCATGATGATCATTCGTTCAACCCATGACATTCGTTGGATTCCAGTGACATGAAATCAAAGTGGACTTCCTGAAGGGCATCTTTGAACAGTGGGGATGTTGAATGAACACATTTGTTCACCCTTCTCCATGGAGAAGCATAAGCCTAGGAAATTCCTGGACTGGAGTTGTACACCACTGGAAGAGGACGAAGTGCAGGCCTTTCAGTGGGGCCTGTGCATTTCCACTTGCATTCAGTTCAGCAGTCATGTCGTTAGCTCAGCTTATCTTCAAGTTCTAGCGTTGCTAAACAGATGTTCTGCTCTGTGGTAATTGCTGGCAGAACGTCTTATGTGGGGAAGAGAACTTTTAACTTAACCAGCAAGATCGTTTGTTCAGTTTGTTACTTCATTGACGATAGAAAACATGCTAAATTAAATCCAGCTCCTGTCCCTTGGGTCCAAATATAAATCACCACCACAAAAGAGAAAACTGTAATGAATGATGCTTACGTTACTTTTAATAAATCTAATTCGATTCAGTTGCATCCATATTAGCCTTGAGTCAAGAGAAAATAAGGTATGTTTTTAAAAGCTTCTGAAGATAACTTTTTCACATAGTAGACTTCTCACCTCATTAACATAAAGTCTGTGCTCATTATTTGCATTGATGCAAAGCTGATTCTGAGAGAAACCAAATGGGACAAATAGAAGATGTAATGCCACCATGTGGAAGATCATTGGTTGCCTCAGATCGCCCATTAACTGGCCTGTGGTGTTAGCAAATCACAGCTTTAGTCTGTTTTATGGACACAGCCAATGTTTATGTGCTCACACATTTCTTTGAAAGTTAAATTTGTTGTTTGACAATTTCAGACATGTTTATGCATCCCTGCACTTTAATCACTCTAACTCCACCCTGTCCTATCTCCCTAATACACCTGTCAATCCCGAATCCTCCCTACAGGTCCTTTCTCAAATTCAAGTCTATTTATTTTGTTTGGTTACCTGCTGAGTTTAAGAGGCTTGTCTAAATGAGTGGGTTTGAAACTATTGACTGGAAGTTGTTGACATCACCAGTTTTTATATATAAACTACATGTTCTGATTCTGCCCCTTTGTATTAAGATATGGGCTTTTTCACAAAGACTAAAAAATCTACATAAAAATACAGTCTTCAAACTTGGGCACAACAAACTATATTTCTCCTGTTTCTGAAAGTTATGCATGGCTATTTAAGTGTGTTAGTTTCAACCAGTATAGGAGGATGTGTGCCCAGAGCTTCCTCTATTTTTTGAGTGGTTGGCAAGGAGATGACCTTGATGACCATGGAAATAACATGCTGAACTCTATGTGCAAGGGTCTCCTTGGCAAGCTGCTCATCTACTAACACTGTTACATAAATGGAAATAATTTTTATTGTGTTAAATCGCTGAAACATTCAATGTATTCTATAACAGACAGAACTGCTTCACCTCCTGCAATTACAGTGAATTCGGAGCACAGTGTGTTAGTAAAGGCTGAGGATGCCAGTCGCTATGTCAAGCAGAGACGAAGGTTGGACTGTATAACTGGAATTACAAAGCGTAAGGAAGAATTCAAGGTCTACTGCAGAGCAGGGATCTCATCATCTCGTTGGTATTAATATGACAGTATCATTGCAAGAAGCCAAAAGCTCAATAAAGCACTTGTGACGCTGCTTTACCTTTCCCAGCTTCAGCTTTAGGTGTACAGCCTCTGGGGTGACGTCAGATTCAGACAGCTAAAGTAATATCTCCACTTACTTTTCAGTAAGATATGCAGAATACTTCAATTGAAAAAAACAATGAAAGGTGCATTTATGTGTATGTGTGAATACCTGAATGTACTTATGGGACTCAGTGGGTGCCTAGTGTCCACAGAGACCAGAAGAGACTGTTGGATCCTCTGGAACTTCAGTTATAAGCAGTTGAAAAATGTCACGTGGGGACTGGGAACCTAATCTTTGCAAGATCACCAAGTGCCCTTGACTGCTGAGCTATCTCTTCAGTCTCTTGAATCCCACTACATTGTCTTGATATTTTAAAATGTGCTAATTATGAATTTCAGCTTGATTGAGCTGTTATGAGATATGTCAAGAAAAAGATTTTTGTGTATTGATTGCTTTTCAAACTTCCCTTGCAATTCAATGCCACCTCATATTTCAGTCGTGGAATACACTATAAATTTCTAGGCATGGAAGAAAACAGAACCATGAAGCAAGGAAATTGTTATAATAAAATGTGTGGTGAGTATACAGTGGGTGACCTTAACATCTTAGTTTACCAACTCTTGAAAAGTAAGGGACTGTGCGTGTGGTGGTTTGAATGAGAGTATTCCCCACCCCCATAGGGTTCAGACATGTCCCCATTTGGTGGCAAGTCTCCGCTTCCTGTGCCTGCGTGAAGATGTGAGCACTCCTCTTTCTCCTCCAGCTACATCTTGCCACAATGTCTCCCTGCATGATGGACTCTGATTCCTCTGGAACCGGAAGCTCACATAAGCCCTTCCTTCTATAATCTCTCTTTGTTATGGTGTTTTATCACAGCATCAGGAATGCAACTAGAACGGTATATTTCCATTCTTTCAAATATGTCCCTTGTTAGCACATACTGTCTTCCTTCATTTAGCCAAGGACTATAAGACAGATCACTCTCATCTTGAATGTGCCTAATTTAACAACTGAAGACATCTATAGATTCCTGTTAAATCTCATACATTGGATGTTTTAATATTTTATTTGGACGTCAACTGTTAAAATGGGCTCGGGAAGTGGTTCAGTGGGGAAATGCTGACTGTGCAAGTGTGAGAACTGATTTTGGACCCCAAGAATCTGCATAAACCCAGATGCAGTAGGGTGCCTGTGGGGATGGATGGCAGAGGGAGACAGGGCAATCCCTGTAAACTGGATCATCTCTCCTGGCATACAAAAAGGCAAATAGCAAGAGACCATATCTCAAACGAGGTGGCTAGCAAAGACTGACAGCAGCAGTGTACTGTGACATACGCACATACACACATCTCTCTCCCACACAAAGATAAAGCAAATGAAGAAAAATAACCATAATGGAGAAACAGGGTCGGGTGGTCTGCTCATTACTGGAGAGTGAAATAAAGATCACGGATGTTATATGGCTTTCTGCCAATCATAGAGCTAGTGAGTAGCAAAGCTGAGATTTGAGCCTGCATCTCTTAACTCAAAGCCCAGGCTTTGGTGCTATACATAGCCAACCAATAAACGTATAGTCCAATTTATCTTGAGAATATTAGTGGGTTCAACAAGGGAAGAGTGCTGTGGCTCATCACTAATGTCTACTACGAGTATAGACTAGATGACTGACAGCACACATAACATTTCTGACATTCTACATGATTTATTCTTAACTACACATACCACACAGACACAGTGTGAGGATGAAGAAGGTAAAAGGTGGGATATGGACTGTCTAACATGAGTGGGATAATGGGATCCCCTG